>NC_085141.1:16286016-16371266 GCF_024139115.2 Armigeres subalbatus
GGTTCGTGTGAGTGAGTGAGTTTTCCCATAGCTGGGTGGGGATAGGAGTTGCTGCGTAAGAGGCTATGGACCGCGAAATGGGGTCTATTTTATTCCTTCAGGTATGCGAAGTACCAATGCACAGTGGCGCAAAGCCGGACAAAACCTCAAAAAAATTTCGTGATTTTCGTGAAGCCCATATTTTTGTAATTTAACATACATATATATTGAATGAGCCAGTTCCAAAATTTTTTGATTGTAGCTTGTAAATTTTAAAAAAAATTACAAGTAAATTAAATTGGTGTTAAATTTGGCTAAACTTTTTTGGGAAAGATTCGAAAAGATCTGGTATTATGTATTAAAATCTATTTTTTTGTCTACTTTCCGGTGGATAGTGTGGTGAATTGCGCATAGCTGCGTCAAAGCGGGAATTTGACTAAAGCAATGTTAGAATGAGGACGCTGTCTTTATTCTAGATCCTAGGGCTTCGATCCTAGGGCTTCTGAATCCTATATACCTCCGGTGATGAAAAGGGCCAACTTGAAAGTTCTCCATCCTGAGCGATGTCCAGCTATCGCTTTAACCTGTTGCCAGGTTAGATTTCGGTCGACTTATTTATCTTTTTTTTTTAGGCTTCGCCGCCATGAGCCTCTGGATCTGCCTCTGCTGCGATGTCCCGCTGGGTTCCAGTCTAATGCTTGTTTACAGATTTCGTTTCCGCCCCTACGTAGAGTGTGGCCGATCAAGCTCCACTTCCAATCTTGAATTTCTGTTGCTATCGGCCTCTGTTGACAATGACGATGGAGCTCGTTGTTTGAGATCCAGTTGTGAGGCCACCAGGCCCGAATTATATACCGCAGGCATCTGTTAATGAACACCTACAGCCGTTCAGTGCTCTCCACTGATACACACCATGTTTCGCTAGCGTACAACAGCACGATTGATTGAGACGGTAGAAAGCTTTTTCGTAGTCAATGAATACCACGTAAAGAGAATCTTGGAATTCGTTGACCTGCTGCAAAACGATAAGAGCGTGACAATATGGTCCACACAGGATCTTCCGGCACGGAATCTGGCCTGCTGCCGCCGGAGAGTCGCATCGATCTTCTCCTGAGTCCGGCTGGGATGAGAAGGCTAGGATAACTTTGCATAGAACTTTAAGAACGGTACACAGCAACATAATGCCTCGACAGTTATCGCATGCAGTCAGGTCACCCTTTTTGGGCACCTGCACTAAGGTATCTTGCATCCAGTCGAGCGGAAAAGTTGCGGTGTCCCAGATATTACGAAATAAACGATGCAGTAGTTGAGCGGATGTCATGGGGTCAGCTTTGTGCAACTCGGCTGATATGCGATCGACCCCTGGCACTTTATTCGATTTCAAGCTTTGGATGGCTGTTTGAATCTCTAGCAGTGATGGAGCTTCAGTATTGACGCGTGTTATACGTCGGATCTTAGGCAGATCATGCCGAGATGGTGGTGGCCCGGCTGGCACTTGAAAAAGTTGTTCGACCTGCTCAAACGAGCGTATCAGCTGGTCAGTTGGGAAGGTTAATAACTGACCATTCGCGTCTTTCACAGCCATCGTTGCATTCGTCTTCGTCCCGCTTAAGCGGCGTGAGATATCGTAGAGGAAGCGAATGTCCCCGGTTGCTGCTCCCTAAGGTGGACCACAAAAAATCAGAATCATTTTTCCGAGACGTATACCCCCTGAAAATAAAGTTTTTTGCTCCCAGAAGCTACTGTAAAAATTTCAGCCAGATCCGCCAAGTCTAAGTGGATGCTCAACGAGCGTGATGCTTATATGTGAAAAATCGACTAAATATATGGGAAAATGCATACTTTCCACTTTTTTATCTCTAGGTGGCGCTGTAGTCATTGAATCCCACTCATTACTGACATTAACAATCTTTACATTATTGCAAAGAGGCTCCCGAAAACCGCGAGTGATTTTGTCGAAAGACAAAAAAGTTATACCTAGATGAAAAAAGTTGCCAAGACATTTGAAATCATGTCATAATCGTCAAAAATGTTTGAACAGCATCTGTATATAAACGTGCGGCCATCGTGATTTTTTCCACGGTTCAATAACGCCCAATAACTTCAATAGATGTTAAGATGCATCAGAGTTGTCTTCAAGATAATGTTTTTGAAGTTATGAGCAACTTGCGGCTGGAATCATTTTCTAAAACAATATTCCTAAAATATGATTGACTTCTAACATATCCCGCACTTTCTAGGTGAAAATATCATTGATATTTTAATATCATTAGAAATCCCATGGAATATCCTTCAATTATCCCGAAGACATCGTCTATCTTGAAACTTATTTTCATACGTTTTAATATTCGTGAACGTTTTTGAGACTCCTGAATCACAGTGCAGTGTGTCACTCTTCGGTGGTGTCAATCTCTGGAGGTTTAGCCTTATCTGCAGCATTTGGTCATATTTTTAAAAACTGATATAATCATACAAGACTTTGTTAATAGAAGCGCTACCTGTTCATGAATCACTTATTCATGGAGCTGTTCGATTTCAGTGAACATGTTGGCCTGTCGCACTTTTCACTCGCACCACAACAAAATCCAAAAGCATGTAACCAGCACCAGCTTGCTCATCAGTCACTCGCAACTAAAAACGATGTATAGGCTTTTCACGCCAAAATCTTATGAGTTTGGACCGCTTACAACCTCAAATTTATTCGGTTCCTTTTGTGGCTATTGCTCACAGGAAAACCCACTTAACCCCTTTATCGAAACAGGTAAGAACTCCGATGCCGCAACTTTCGCGCCTATGCCAAGTCCTACCGATTGCGTCGGGTAGCCTCTTCCTACATATTCATCCGAATTCGAGTGCTGCTTGCGAGGGCGGACCGCCGAAGAAAAACTCAAATTTATTGCCAACCCGGGAAGACGCGAAGCGAAAAAAAGAGTTTACATAAATAAATAAAAGCCGCCCAAGAATTAATAGCATTGCAAATTAGGCTCCCTTCCAAGACCAACTTCCTCCGCCTGAACTGGACGTTTGGCTTGGTTAGGTTTGTTCGCGTGAAAATTGCACGGGGGAGGCAGTGGTTAAAAATTTCGAAAAGCGGCGATTAATCCACAATGTGGCTATGGTACTTCTCTTAACTACAAGCTTGGAAATCACCTTCGAAACCGCAATTTTCACATTATAGGACGGATGAAACAATAATTTTCGAACCGATTCCTATACAAGAGATCAGTAATTACATCCACTGAAATTAGAAACAGCACTGCATGTACATGTTATGAAATTAATATTTTAGAGCTGAACATGTTTCCTGTCAATCCCTTGGCTCGCGAAAAAAAAATCAGATCATCGGCAGCAAACCGGTGTGCTGGTGGACGGTTGACGTCTCGCGCGTCCCATAAACAATGTCGGATTATCATTTTTCGATCGTGGCGAAACCGACGATGAAAATGAGTGCAAAATGGACATGGCGTAGCAGCTAGGCGGGAATGCGGTAGGAAAATATAAATATGTGATGAACTGAAAATGATGGCGACCAGACCGGGGAGGCTACTCAATGGGACTGTTTAACGAGCGCGCAATTCCGAAGGTATTCGACGCCAAACGCCGCCACCATCACCGCGGCGGAAAGTCAGTCAGTTCATCAGGGCGGTGTTTGTTTGTTAATGTCGGTGTCAAATGAGTTCCCAGCAGGCGTTGCGATTGAGACAAATGGTGGATTATGGTCGGTATTTACAAGCGCATAAAAAGGGACTAATTTTGCGGCGGAATGACATAACACAATGGGCACCCGCTAATGCTGGCAATGAATGCTTGAGTAGCCAACGGAATTCAATTTGCCACTTCTTTCAGAACCTACGATTCGCAGTCGTTTACTCAAGTAATTTTTATGTCGAAGTCTGGAAGATATCAAACTGAAGGTATGAAAGTGGAAGACTTTTCTAATTCTCGAATCTGCCCAGTTCTTGTTGTTTTCACCTTCAGAAGATGTCCCTCCTTTCCTTTTATTGGCATCGCATTCATCAACCACAATATAATTACCTACCATATAATCTGTATAGAGTTCATTTCAAAGTAGGGTAATGATGGGTCAGGCATTGAAACTACCACCCTTAACAAAAATATTATCAAGAAAATGTATCTATTCCTGGGGTCTCCAGTAGCCTTGGCAGCAAAGGCGAAGGATTGCCAATCCAACCGATTCTCGGTCCAATCTAAGATGTTTTCGGGTAGGAAACTTTCTCTACAACCTGGGCATAGTTTAACCATTGTAATGGCCACATCCAATCGATTCTCGGTCCAGTCTAGGATGTTTTCGGGTAGGAAACTTTCTCGACACCCTGGGCATAGTTTAACCATTGTAATGGCCACACAAGAAACATACTCATGCAATGGCGAGCATAGAAAATGTTTCAATTAATTACTAAGGAAATGCTAATAGAATAGTTGAAAATCAGGCCAAGTTCCAGTTGGAATGCAGAGCCATTAAAGAAGAAGAAGTCTCTATATATTAAATCAGAACTGAACTAATGGTACGTGAGTGACAGGTCTCTAGCTTCTGAAGCGAAACTTTCACCATGGAACTGGAGGTTAACATCCACAGTCTAAGCAGAATGCATAAACTGTCCTGACACGCGCATGCGATACCAGTTCACCAATAATCGGTAGACTACATACCGGGATATTGATAGAAGTTTAACGATCTTCGATCAGCAAGCCATATAGCCAGGTGAATGATACAAAGAACTCGCACTGAGGTGGAGAGGGAAGAATGCCGTACAGCGTTTGAAGCAGCGAAACAGATATCCAATGCGAATACTTGGCGCGATGCCGAAGTGGCTCTGGTGACGATCGAAAAGTTTTCGAATAACGTACAAAAATAAAGGAAATAATGGAGAAGCAAATACTGCCGGTAGTATTTGGTACTAAAGGCAGTGATCGTAAAGATCCCTGGCGTGTTCTGGTCAGCTATACAGAGAAGCCTGAATAAGTGCAGTTTTCCTGGCAGGTGATAAGAGACCAACGCCGATACTATTAGTGAAGCACAAATCTGACCCAGTACAATGAAGACATGGACAGCTTGTGAGGCAATCAGTTCGGTTTTTGTAATGGTAAATCGGTTTAGGGTCATTTGGCCGAATGCCGTTTGGTCGAATAGTTGAAATATGTTTCCTTATAAAGCGTGTGAAGTGAGAAAAAAAAGGAAGAAGTAAAAACGTAAAATGAAAAAGAAGGAGAAAAGAGGGAAAAGGAAGAAGAGAGAGAAAAGAAAGAATAATAAAGAAGGATGAAGAAAGAAAAAGAAGGAAGAAGAGAAGAACAAAGAAAAACGGATAAGAATGATGGAAACAGTACGAAAAAAGAAAAAAGAAGGAAAAAAGAATAAGGAATAAAGAAGGAGGAAGAACGAAGAAAAAATAAACAACAAAGAAGAATGAAGACTGAACGAAGGAAAAATAAAGAAGAAGAAGAAGGAAAGAGGAAAGAGGGAAAAAGATGGAAACAAGAGAAACAAAAAGTTAAGAAGGGAAAAAGAAAAAAGAGGAAGAAGCAAGATAGAAGGTATAAGGAAAAAAGAAGAAGAAAGAAGGAAGCCGAACACAGGAGAAATGAAACGGGAAGAAGATAGAAGTAGGAAGGTGCAAACAGGAGGGAAAAAAAAAGAAGATAGGAACACCGTCTACGGACAGGACATATAACACCCAGTGGACCGGTGTGGAATTTTTCGATCATGCAAAGTTTCCTCCATACCGGGGCGGGAATCGAACCCACACTCCATAGCCCTAGCCCATGCGTCTAGAAGATTGATGTCGCTAACCGCATGGCCAAGAAGGCATAAGTAATAAGAAAGAAGGTAGACCAAAGGAGGAAGAAGGCAGAAAGAAGAAGAATGAAATAGTAAAGTAGAACGAAAATGAAGGAAGAATGAATAATGATTAATTTCTTACTTATCAATATTCATTTCTCGATTCTAACTTCTCTTATTTCCAGGCATTGCAATTTATCCCATCATTCGATCTTCTGAGCAAAGATACTGATGATATGAAGGGATATCGATCTTAGTTATCTATCCGCTCAGTAAACAAAGTGCAGCTTTTGTTGTAGCAACACCTTCACAACGCGAACAAACCCCGAACTGCGTTGGCTATCCGGATCATCATCAAACGCTCAAATGATAATATCTTTCCAGAGTGCTCTTTGATTAGAGATAATATCTTCGCAGAAGCAAAGATAATATCCTGTGCTCAGATGATATTGCAATGCCTGCTTATTTCAATCTCACTTCTCACTTCTCAGTTCTCAATACTTATCTTGCGAATCTACATATATTCTCGCCTCTAGGTTCTCACTTTAAATTTTTTAGTTCTTAGTTCTCAGTTCTCAGTTGGCACTTGTCAGTTGTCAGTTCTCAGTTCTTAGTCATTAGTTCCCAGTTCTAAGCTCTCAGTTTTTAGTTCTCACTTCTAACTTCTCTCTTCTGACTTTTTATTTCTCACTTCTCACTACTTGCTACTCACTTCTCAACTTTATAAAAAATCTAAAAAGATGATATGTGCAATGGCAATGCACCTAAATCATCTCATATTTATAAAGATCGATAAATAAGTGCTGTGATCGATTAGCGATAGCAGCGATCCGATGTTGATGTTGATGTTCTTGAATAATAAACAAGGTGCACTCGCTTGACTGTGGATATACAACAGTAAAGCACATGTAAAGATAGGACAAATCGAGCTTCTTCTTCTTCTTCTTATTGGCATTACATCACCACACTGGGACAGAGCCGCCTCACAGCTCAGTGTTCATAAGGCACTCTCACAGTTATTAACTGCGAGGTTTCTAAGCAAAGTTACCATTTTGGCATTCGCATATCATGAGGCAACACGATTATACTTTTTATGCCCAGGGAAGTCGAGACAATTTCCAATCCGAAAATTGCCTAGACCGGCACCGGGAATCGAACCCAGCCACCCTCAGCATGCTCTTGCTTTGTAGCCGCGCATCTTACCGCAAGGCTAAGGAGGGCCCCCTCCAAATCGAGCATCCGAAAGATATTCAATTTGCAAAAAAGAGCTAACCGCGGTGGATGTTGGTACTCGGATTCTTGTTGTCTTGTTGTGTAGGGGTTATCACGCCTATCTAGAGAGTAGGAGGTTGAGGGTTCGAGTCCCTTCAAGACACGTTGATTCTTTTTCGCAAATTTCATATCAATTTGTCCATTTTGTAGCATTTACTGTACATATGCACAGCCAAGATATTTAATAAAACCCAGAATAATTACAAAACAAGAAAACACATAAGAGTAACAAGAAAAGCACATAAGAGGTCAAAATTGCACTTTAGGGAGATAGATTCTAAGAAAAAAAAATTAAGCTCTTTTAGTGGAATGTATTCAACCAACTCCAAGTGCGCGTTTGTCCTCCACGAGCATCGTCCAGGTCTCGTGTCTGTAGAGGACTACCGGTCTAATGAGCGTTTTGTAGATTGTCAGTTTGGCACGGCGGCGAACTCTATTCGATAGGAGCGTCTTGCGGAGTCCAAAGTACGTACGATTTCCAGCCACTATGCGTCTCCAAATTTCTCTGCTGGTATCATTTTCGGCAGTCACCAGTGAGCCCATGTACACGAATTCTTCTACCACCTCATTTTCGTCGCAACCGATGAAAACTCGCGTTGGGTGGCTCACATTGTCTTCTCTTGAACCTCTTCCTATCATGTACTTCGTCTTCGACGTGTTGATGACTAGTCCGATCCGCTTAGCTTCCCTCTTCAGTCTAATGTAGGCTTCCTCCATCTTCTCAAAGTTACGTGCCATAATATCTATGTCGTCGGCGAAGCCAAATAGCTGGACGGACTTATTGAAAATTGTACCACTCGTGTTAATCCCTGATCTTCGTATTACCCCTTCCAAAGCGATGTTGAATAGCAGACACGAAAGACCATCAGCTTGCCGTACCACTCTGTGGGTTTTGAAGGGACTCAAGAATGCCCCTGAAACTCGAACTACGCACATCGCCCGATCCATCGTCGAATTGATCAACCGTGTCAGTTTATTCGTAAATCCATGTTGTGCATTAGCTGCCATAGCTGATCCCGATCGATTGTATCATATGCGGCGATGTCGATAAATAGATGATGTGTGTACACGTTGTTTTCGTGGCATTTCTGCAGTACTTGACGAATGGCGAACACCTGGTCCGTGGTGGAGCGTTCGCCAACTACTTTGTACACTAATATTTACATTGAAAAATTGATAACCTAGATTGGAACTAGCGCCTTGATTGGAGCCTGGTCCGAATGCAAGCAACGGACCCTAAACTTTTCTTTACACTCACCAAAGCGTTCATATAAGGTTTTTATCCCGGCCAGACGGTGGAGCTCAGATGTTCTTGTCCTGGGAGGGGTGTTGAGGATCTTCCTCTGGAATTTGTTTTAGACCCTTTGAAGTCTGAGGTTGTGGGTTTTTGCGCAGCTCTCCCAGACTGGCATACCGTATTCCATCACTGGGAGGATAATTTGCTTATAGACAGCAAGCTTATTTTTCAGGGACAATGACGACCGACGATTGGTCAAAGGGTACAGTAGTTTCAACAACACGTTACACTTTGTCACCGTTTTGTCAACATGTTACCTGAAAATTGTCGAGGTTCAAGCCAAGGGAGTTGGCCTCATTGGCCCATTCCACAGTCGTGCCATTGAGGATGACTTTACAGTCCCCAGGCGGAACATGTTTAGGAGGTTTAGAGAGGGGAAAATGATGACTTGAGTCTTCAGAGACAGAGACAGAATGCCGCCTTCTGGAGGTTCTGGCATGTCGGAGGTGAACAGATTGAAAAGCAGGGGCCCAAGGATACTGCCCTGGGGGACGCCTGCAACGATATTGTGCGCATTGGAACTCGCTCCGCTGATTGAGACCCGGAATGTCCTTGCCGACAGGTAATTGTTGATGATTTTCACCAGGTAGCTGGGAAGATTGTAGCGATGTAGTTTGTACACCAGGCCATCATGCCATACATTGTCAAATGCCTTCTCGGCATCGAGTAAGGTCATGGTGGAGGTTTTTGAGACAATTTTGTTCCGTCTGACTACGTTGGTAACTCGAGTCAGTTGGTGTATGGTTGACCGACCGCGTCGGAAACCAAACTGTTCCTCGAGCAAGATGTTGAGATTTTCGGCAGACTCAAGGAACCGGTGATGAATAGCTTTTTAGAATAGCTTGGATAACCCTGAGAGAAGGCTGATCGGAGGATAACTTTTGGGGAAGGATCCTTCCCAGGCTTCCGGATGGGGATGACTTTCGCTGACTTCCATGACGATGGGAAGTAGCTGAGCCGGAGATACTGATTAAAGATCAGCGAGAGGTGCTCATAGAACGGGAGCACTCATATGTTGGAGCTCGAGATTCAGGATGCTGTCGAAGCCTGGGGCCTTCATGTTCTTCGATGACTTGATATAGGCCGTCAATTTGCCAGCTGAGATTTCCAACTCCTCCGAGAAGTCGTTGGGAATCAAATGGATGTTGTTAGCATGCTCGTTGACGGCTGCTTCGTGTAGACTGACGATATTCTGCCCAAGACTGTGTGAGCTGACGAAGTGACGACCTATTTCAGCGACCTTCTCTGCAGGAGTTATCAAGCGATCCTTAGAGCCATTATTGTCTAGTAGGATCAAAGGTGGAATGGGCCGAGGCTTGGATTTTGGAGTTTTGGTCATTTTCCAGAAAGGCTTAGCATAATCTGGGAGAGTGCGGATCTTATTCGAGAAATCGTTATTTTTGAGGTCCACCATTCTGGGAAGTCCAGTACGCTGAAACTGCCTGCGACATTCCGCAATCGAATCAAATCTCTGGTAAGTGTATCGATGTTTAGGGAGTTGCTCACCTGCCGAGCCGTCGGGACATGCTGCTCTCTGGCCACCGAGATGGCCTCTTCGATGGCGCACAGCTGGCGGTCGATACTTTCTGGCGTCTCCGGACGCACCTCGTAATCGACGGTGTTGTCGACGCGCTGCTGGAACCGCTGCCAGTTCACTGATAGTTCCTTCTGGAGATATGGTATCGGTTGATCGAAGAGCCGATTTCCGCCACCACCGGATAGTGATCTGAGCTCAGTTCCTGAGCTGCGATATATCCATGTTCGTGATAAACAGATCGAGCGTCGCTATTCCAGATCATGCCGTTCCGATTGCTCCTTGATGCCGATGTCCTATCCTTGGCAGTATGCCACGATGTGGGTGATGACGCCGACGGAAGTAGTAACTTCTACCCCAACGGCCTCAATGAACTTGAGCTGGAGACTTGGTAGCAGACGACAATTTATGTTGCTTCTCAGTGCGATGGCCACACCTCAATAGTTCTGCTCAATAGTTTTGCTTTTAAGTGAGCAAGCGTTCCAATTGACCAGACCCATCCTAGCAGCCATTTTCGATGACAAACATGCCCAGGGTGAAGATCTGGTCGAAGCGTGTTTTGCACCCGCGTAGTCGCGATGCCAGTTGTGTGAAAATTGGAACTAGCTGTTCTGATGTATAGAGTGGTGGGTCACCTTCAGTCAGTCCTTCGTAGTGACCCGATGTTTTTCGCCACAGTTGGCGCACTTTGGATCGGGCATCAATTTCGGTTACCATGCCCGAAGTTGAAACATTTCGTGCACTGCGTCACGTCACGATGCACGGGCCGGTATCGCTCCCAGCCGACGACGATGTAGTTTATTACTCCGATCAGCTTCAGGTCTCTGAAGGAAATAGAGCCATGCTCCAGATGGACCAGGTAAAGCTGATCTCGGTACTTTCTGTCGTGGCGAGCGATTTTGTGCACGGCGATAGGCTTGAGTCCACTGCTTTCTAGTTCGGTGATAAGCTCTTCCTCCTTCATATCGTGGAGCCCTCGCAGAAAAGTTTCGAGCGGCTTCGTGCCGGGGAGGTCATGAGTGTAAAACTCATACTTGTGAACCTGTAGGAACTCCACGATAAATTTGTGGTGATCTGGATTGGCAGGCATCACCTTGACTCCCTCACTGCAAAGCTAGGACGTGCACTTGGGGCCCTTTGCAATGAGCTGGCGGTTTTTCGGCCACAAATCCGGTGGATCGCCCTTAACGAAAACAGGCGGCACTTCTCCATCTGCTTAGCTTACACCTGCGGTAGCTGCGATTGCGTCTTCTTTCTCTTTTTCGGCGGATTGCAGGCGTCATCAAGCGGCAACGGCGAGAACACGTTGCTCTGCAAAAGCTGCTTGGAGGGGATTACCCGCACCTCAAAGAGCAGTGCCACGCAGTGCGCTTAGGCACTTTTACCGCGACCGAGTCGGCCACCAAGTCTCCCATGACGGGTCCGGGAGAAAAGGAACAAAAAATAAGAAAAATTCCATGAAAAAATACAAAAAAGCAATAAAATTAATAACATTTTCCATAAACTTACAACGCTTTTGAACAAAGGGTCATCTATGAAAAATGCTCAGTTTTATTTCTTTATAGAGCTTTTTTTATTTTTTATTGCGCTTTATTGATTTTTTCGTGGAAAGTTTTTTATTTTTTTGTGCAAAAACATATTTATTATTGTTATTTCCATATCAAAATGCTAATATGATCTTCCAAGCTTAGACGTACATGTTCATGATAGAAATTAGAGGCGAAAGTATTGAATTGATAGTTCTGTTATGATACGACAGACATGAAGAATGCTTTTATAGAAGTCGATTTGAAAGCGAGCGGAGGGCAATAGTTGTGATGGCATATATCGCAAGACCTTTCTTCTGCCAAACTCCCGTATGAAGGGGGAGAGACGAATATCCTGTATGGAAGCTGATATATCTCCACTGGCTAATGCTTTCTGATCGGAAGACTGATCGGTTAGTGAGGACATCTTGCAAATCAGGTGAAAGGTGAACTCATTTTTACTTATAGAAGAAGAGAGAGAAAGAAAGGGTGTGTGAGAGAAAGAGAGAGAGAGAGAGAGAGAGAGAGAGAGAGAGAGAGAGAGAGAGAGAGAGAAGTTCGTTGGCCGAACAATACTGCCGCTGCAAACATAACTGTCTTCTATTTTGTTCCTTCTTACTTCTTAATTGTTATCAATCATTTTTCCACGTTCGTCTTACAAGCGGATGGTCGATCCAGGGATGCCAGACATACAGACATACAGACATTCGGTCTTGCATACAGACATTATACAGATTTTTGATTGAAATTACAGACTTTTACAGACATTCAATTTTCGAAAACTTTGAGTTGCCAAACAGAATCCTGTTTGGCTTTCCAATTAAACTATTTTGGATTCTCAAACAAAACTGTTATGGTGATTTCGCATATAAGGATCTCTATAAGGTTTCCAAACGTTATCATTTTGGAATTCCGAGTGGAGCCTTTTAGGCTTCTGAAAGGGATTCCTTTGGGGTTCCAAAAAGAATCCTTTTAGAATACCAAACGGATAGATTATTTGATTCCTTTCGAAAACCTAATCCACAAAAATTAATCCTTTATGCAAACAAAAATGATTCCGTTTGAAAACCCAAAAGGATCCCATTGGGGTTGCCAAAAGATATCCGTTCGTTCGGATTTCAGTACAGAATTATGTGAACTTCTGATCGTTATCCTACTGGGTTTACTAAGGGAATCCCTTAAGGGCTTTCGAAAAGAATCACTCTGGGCTTCTCAAAGATATCCTTTTGGATTTCAAAAAACGGAATTCTGATGGGATTCTTAATATAATCATTCTAGAATCCCGAACGGAATATTTTTGGTCTTCCGAACGGAATCTTTTTGGGCTTTGCAAAGAAATACTTCTAGACTTTCGAACTGGGCTTTTAAACGGAATCTTTTTCTGCTTCTGAACAGAGATTCCCATGAGAAGGGATACTTAAGGGATTTCCTACCGAAGCCCTAACAGGATTTTGTTCGGAACTGCAAAACGAATTGATTCGAAAACGAGAAGAGTTCTCTCCGAAAACCAAAAAGAACTCCGTTTAGAAAACCAAAAAAAATCTCGGTTCGTGAATCCAAATAAGTCATTTATCTGAGTATCCGAACGAAATTATTTGGGATCCTGGAAATGTGTGTGAATTTTTGTGGGCCTCCAAATCAGAATTCTTTTGGGTTTTCGAACGGAACCTTGTTGGGCTGCTGAACGAAATCATTTTAGACTTCTCTTTCAAACGGGTTCCTTTTAGACTTTTGAAAGGAATAGGGTAACGATGTTATTTTGGACATCTGAATATATTTTGGACTTTTGGCTATATTTTCTCTAATTTAATATTGTTTGACTATTATCGGCTCTTTCAGTCTTATAAAGCAGCTAAAACGTTATTGCATCTATTTTCCGACGTTTCGGTGTATATTTCACCTTCTTCATGGATTTCTATGATTTTGATGAAAATTAAAATTAGTTGTTAACAAATATTCTTGATAATTTTAGGCTTATTGTTGTGTTTAACTTACAGAGGCTACGTTTTGTTGTGTATGTGTGTGTCCTGTCTGACATAACGTTGTCAATTAACAATGGCGTCTCACTTTAATACGAAAATATGGTCAGAAATGTGATAATGAAAGAGGTTAAAGAAACACATGATTCCTATTTACTAAAAGGATGCTACGTAGAAAAACACGCAAAATATAGCCAAAAGTCCAAAATATATTCAGATGTCCAAAATACATCATTTACCCTACTTTTGGAATTCCGAGCGGGAGATTTGTTTTCTCATTCTGTACAAGGGATATCTTTTTGGGATTCCGAAGTCTTAAAAGATTCCGTTTGGGAGCCAAAAGTTTTTTCATCGAAAGCGCAAAAGGAGTTAAGCTTGGAAGCCCAAAAAAGTTTGAAAGACCCAAGGCTCTCCGTTTATAAACCCAAAAGATGTGCGTTCCGTTTTTTGGGTTTCCAAACGGGATAATTCATTCTGTGCCTCTCCTTCGAACCAAACTCTTTTGAACTTCACAGCGGATTTTCAATTAGGAAATTGCGTAAATATTATCAATTTATGCTAATGTCATAATATACACATATTGATAAGATTATTATTCAAAGCTTTTTGGTGGGATATCTTCACTTGTCATAAGATGAGATAGTATTATCCCATTTTAATTAACCACTTGATAGTAAACAGTTGCTTCAAGAATACGTATTTTGGCCAACAGCAAACTTACTTGTCTTCTGTATCTCGTACTTGACTCGACTTAACTGCCGCTAACTGCAAGTCAGACTTATCTGGATATGACGTCCATATACAGATAAGTCTGACTTGCGGTTAGCGGCAGTAAGTCTTACACCGACTTTTTGATTATTGAAACCTCGATATTCTACGTTGTCAAAAGTGTATGGTTTTTGAATAATTTTCTAATTCCTGTACCTTCTAAACTCTATACAGACAAATACAGACATTTTGCTGAGATTGATACAGACTTATAAAAATTGTATCTGGCATCCCTGGGTCGATCTTAATGTTAGTATAAAAAGAGGAATCTAAGAGAGATTCTGTTTTGAACATTCAACTTTTACAAAAATTAGGAGGGATTTCATACTTTTTATATCATTATTATTCGGTCCAATGACTTCCTTGGTCATATGACCCATTCAACCATTCAACGGTAGTGCCAATAAGAAGAAAACGAAAAACAACATTTTCGGACGAATTACCCTTTCAGCCAAACGGCATTTGTAGCCAAATGAGACGACTGTTTCGGCCAAATGACCAGTTCGGTCGAACGACATATCGGTCGCATGTCTCGAACTGTTTTCGACCTAATAAACGTTTCGGTTAAACGTTCAATTCGGTCAAATAGAATACGACTATAGATAACTTTCCGCCTAACGTTTTATTCGGCCAAATAGCTTTCGACCGTCGCTTCCCCGTCGAAGTGAAGTTTGAAGCATGTTGTTAATTCTTGAGTAAGTCCAGACATACATATTTTAATTAATTTTGAAACTTCCAGAGCGAGTGACATTTGTTTTCTATTTCAAAGTGGGATCATTTCGTAGTATTTTTGCTTTTTCCGGAGCAATTCGTTCCATCTTTGTTGATTTTGTTTACAATTCCCAGATCGAGTAGGACTTCGATACGTTTTGGATGAATCTGGAGCGAGGCTCCGAGGCATTTCGTTAGTTCCAGAGCAAGCAGACCTGTGGTGGAAAGATTGAACGGGTACTGAAATGAATTCTCTTAAACATGTGCACTTCACGATCCAATCATATTCAGAAATAGGTGGTTGAAATTCCCAAAAACTTATTAGGGTATCCATAATCCATAATATATGAAAGTTCAAAACAACTCGAAACATTTCGAGCTCAAGAATTCTCCTTTGAAATCCATCTAGAGCTGGGAACTTCTAAATTCACCCGGAAAGTTATCATCAAATTCCTCTGAAAATCGTTCGAAAATCCTTCTCATGTAATTGTAATTTCTCCAGATCTAGAAACTCCCCAAACTATTTTTTTTTTAGAAAATTCATGAGGAATTTCCTTGAAAATTTTGAAAAATCCTTGGAAGTTTTATTTTTAGACATTTCTTCGGCTGTTCTTCCAGAAAAATCTCCTGCATTTCCTCCAGGAATGCATTCGAGAGATCCGTTAAGAATACATACGGAATTTACTCCCAAAATTGCACTAGAAGTTTTTTCAGAAATGTATGACGGAAATCCTCCGATTTCGCTCCATAATTTCACTTGTAAACCTATAAGAAATTCCTTCGGAAATTCTTCTAGGAACTTCTCCGGGCATTCCTCCAGGAACTCTTCCTTTAATTCCTCCGGGATAACTTCCAGGTTTTTTTCGGGAATACCTCCATAAACTCAATAGCGAAATTCTCTAGGATTTCATTCTGGAATTCTTTCCGCAATTACTTCAGAATATCTTTCAAGAATTCCTCTAGAAATTTCTTTGGGAATTTCTCCAGAAATTCATCCAAGTATTTCCCCGGAAATTCTTCCAGGTATTTTCCCGGGAATTCCTTTAGGTACTTCTCCAGCAATTCCTTCAGGAATTTTTCCGCGGAATTGTCCTTGGATTCTTTCCGGACTTCACCAGGATTTTATTCAGGAATTCCTTAAGAATAAACCTCCGGGAGTTCATCCGGTAATTTCCTCAGGATTCCATCTGGGAATTTCTGCATTAACTCCTCCTGGTATTTTTCCGAGAATTTCTTCATGAACTTCTCCAAGAATTATTTCATGAGTTTTTTGTTGGAATTCCTCCGGAAGTGCTTGTGAGATTTCCTCCTAGAGCTCCTCCAGGAGTTTTTCCAACAGTTTTTCCGGGAATCCATGAACTCCATGAACTTCAGAGGGAATTCCTGGATGATATTTGGCAGGAATTTCACTAGAAATGGGATTTCGGAAGTTCCTCTACAAATTCAACTCCGAGTATTCCACCGGCTGTTCCTCTGAAAATTTCTCAGGGAGTTCCACCAGTAGTTCCTCCGGAAATTAATTCAGGCTTTCTGGAATTTATCTACAAATTCTTCTAGAAGTTCCTCGGAGAATTTCTCTGAGAGTTCCTCCGGGAATTCCTCCGGAAGGTCCTTTAAGAATTCTTACGGAAGTTCATTTGGGAGTTCATCCAGGAGTTCTTACGAGAGTTCCTCCTGAAATTCTTCTTGTAGTTCTTCAAGAAATTCCTCCAGAAGTTCCACCGGCAGTTCCTCCGAAAAATTCCTCCGATAATTTCTCCGGGTATTCTTCCAGAAATTACTCCGGGAGCTCCTCCAGGAATTACTCCGGGAGTTCCTTCTTAAAGAACTGCCGCTGAGACTCCCGGACGAATGCTCATAGAAACTGCTGGTAGATCTCCCGGATGAATTCCGATGTATCTCCCTATAAGAATTCCTAAAGAACCTATCGGAAGAATTTCGGGAGGAATTTCTAACTAAATTTCTGAAGAAATCCTAAATGATTTCCTGAAAAAAAGCCTGAATGCTTTCCTGGAAGAGCTACTGGTGGAACTCCCGGAGGAAATCCCGGAGAGACTCCCGGATGAATTGCCGGTGGAATTCCCGGAGGAACTCTCGAAGGAATTCTTTAAGAAACAAGAATTCTCGGAAAAAATCTTGTAGAATTCATCTTATAGACAAATCTCGTCTAGCAGAAACCTTTGTAGGAGTATGTAGCTGGACCATCATCATCATCAAAGGACCTCCCGGAGAATTCTTTGAGAAACTCTGAGAAATTCTTTGGAATTTTCACAAGAAATTATTCGAAACTTTCACGAAAAAATTTATGGAATTTACACAAGAAATTCAAAGATTTTTCGCGAAATTCTCAGGAATATTTAATGGCAATTCTGCGAATTTTCCACGGGATATTCTTAAGAATTCCACACTGCAATTTTTCAGAATTTTTTATGAGAAACAGCACGAAAGAATTATCTGAAGAACTCCCTGCAGAACTTATAAAGGAGTTCGTAGAGGATTTCTTGTAGGAATTTCCGGTGGAATTCCTGAAGACATTTCCGAAGAAGTTGCTGGAGCAATTGTCGAAATAATTCCTGGAGAAAGCTTGCATATTGTTTTTTCTGCCTATTTTATAATAAATATTATTTCAGAGAGGATTTGTTCAGAAATTCAAATGTATGGCAGGATTTTTATAATAATTGTTATAGCCGATTTTATATTCTTTCTGAATATTAAGTTCGTTAATAATGTTTTTATTTTATTCTATATATTTCTATATATTCCATATATTTTATTCTATATGAATTTGGTTTCAAAGTTTTTGGAACTTAGAAGGAAAAAGTACCAAGCACTAATACTCATGTGTTTTTATAAACTATTATAAAACTACGATTCAGAAGACCTTAACAAGTTGCTCCCCCCCCCACCCTAATCGAAATCATGGCTACGCCCATGAATGCTTATTTTCAAACTTTTTGAATAAATCCAAGGCGAGAATGACTTTGAAGCAGTTTGTAATCTTCTGATCGAGTAGTAATCCTAGACACAATTCAGGACCAATTTGCGATTTTGGCATAACTTGTTTTCTTGTTTTTTTATTTGTTTTCTTTTTTGCATTAAATTATAATTTGCATCCAATGCAATATGTTTAGGATTTGTCTGTAGATTGTTTTTCGTTAGCTTCACATATTTTTTATTGAAACACAAATATATATTTATTTTGTTTTAGCAGGCCTTTTCAAACAGCCACAAAAAATACTGTAAATCATTAAAGCTTCATCCTTCCATCACAGAGCTATCCAAGTTCCACGGTTCATCTACTTACTACACTCAGTGCTAAATGGATTACTCAAAAGCAATAGCAAAAAAATGTTATCCTCATTCTAGTCGGATTTTCAGCGAACACATGGAAAAGAACCACCTCCAAAATGAGACAAGAGAGTTCGAAGGAACCTTCCGTTGGAAAAAGTTCATTTTTATATCAGCTAGAAAAAGAAATGGTGCAAAACGATCCATAGATATAGGAATATATTTCCCCGATAGTTTCCACTCACTTATGAGATGATTTGTTTGAATCTAGCATTATTTTTTTACGTATAACTTTATAATCTCAATTATAGTGCATTGTATCGCATCGAATTGATGAATTCAAAGCCAAAAAATCACACACCAAAAAATCAATAACCAAGGTCCAACTAGCGATTATAAAGATTTCTTTTAAATTGTCGTGGCCAAGAGTGTGGTGTGGTACTGATGAACATTCGAATTATATTTACATTTCCATGTGTCGAAAGTAGAAATCGGCATCAGGTGGATACATTTTTAAAATCAAATCAAGAATGCATAAAACTCTGTTTGCCCTGAACTTCCATTTTCTCAGATGAAAAAAAAAGCTACTTCAAAGAATCCTCTTACCAACGGAAGGAGGTCTTGCGGCGGGAAGGGTCTGGTCCCAGGATCCCATCTATAATTTATATCAAAGCTTCATTTTTCTCTCCTGGTGATCTTCACGGTGTGCGCTTGGCTAAGTTCCGATAGCTGCATCTTCTTTCCTACCCTCTGCTTTCGAGCTTACAATTCGCACACACTCTCCGTACTGCCAACCGTACGTACATAGGTAACTACTAGCAGCGGAACGGTATAGCACACGTGAAAAGGACACCCCATAACCCATCATTTGCCCGGCCCCGAGATGGGACGAGCTGGGGCGATGGATCCTTGAAGAACGAGGAATTTAATACAAATTTAAATGATGTGAACAAAATACTAATGTAATACTTTGCTTCGTCTTTTTCTTTTCTGTTCCAGTATCGCAACGGCCTCTGCCTGATGCTACCGCTAGCTGCTGCTCCTAGGTGATTCGAACTTGGAGTGTCCTCCCATCCCCAACCGATCCGCCAGTCAGCCAGCCAGCCAGCAGGGTAGTTCTGTTGGCATGGGTGAAATTTTTCCTCATCGCGCGCCCGTCATCGTCAGTTCGCTCTTTTGCACCATTTTCATTCGAAAGCTGTCGAGAGGAAAGGGTATCGTTTTTCCCCGGGCCGGTTTGTGGGTGTTTGGTGAACTGGCGAGTGCGGAGGGGTTATGATAGACCCCGTATGTGGCACGGATCTGTTGCAGTTGGAAAGGACGACGGGAGGGAAGACGGGTTGAATGAATGGGTTCCATTTCCCGATCTTGGAGAAAAAGGTGGTTATGTGCACCTCGAGCCAATGGGAAGTATGAGGACAACAGGAGATGATAAGGAAGTGGAAGGATAGTGATTCGACAACGGAAAATAGTGGAGTGCAACGGACCGAGGGGTTACCCTGAGGAATAATAAATGATGGAAAAAGCTTCGCTTTTTATTTTCATTGGAGAGTAGATTTATGTGCGATGTGAGTGCAATGGATGACATACGGAGACATAGTTTGAATGTTCTTGTTGAGGAAATACGCTGTACGATGCTGAACCGCTTTACCTCGATGTCCTTTCCAATCTTCAATTCCGGGTTTCTTTATTATTTATTCAACGGGCATCAAATCAAGTTTTGTCATTCCATTCTCCAAGGTGCTCCGTGAGTGTGAATATGTTGCGCACTAATCCTCGACAGGTGCACAAATTAGTTGCACTGTTGTTTATTTCATACATAGTTTTTCCTTAACTTTTTTTAAGCCCAAATGGCATTGTCTTTTATCATAATTTTAAACTTTTCGCTCAAAAACATCTCCAAATCCGCATCGAAGAATTGAAAAAAATCCCACAAGCATAATTTATGTTTCTGAAGCCGAAGCGATTTGGATTGGATTTGGATTGGATTTGGATTGGATTTGGATTGGATTTGGATTGGATTTGGATTGGATTTGGATTGGATTTGGATTGGATTTGGATTGGATTTGGATTGGTTTGGTTGGTTGGATTAGATATGGATTGGTTTGGATTGGTTGGATTGGTTTGGATTGGTTTGGATTGGTTTGGATTGGATGTGGATTGGTTTGGATTGGTTTGGATTGGTTTGGATTGGTTGATTGGATTGGTTTGGATTGGTTTGGATTGGTTTGGATTGGTTTGGATTGGTTTGGTTGGTTTGGATTGGTTTGGATTGGTTTGGATTGGATATGGATTGGTTTGGATTGGTTTGGTTTGGTTTGGATTGGTTCGGTTGGTTTGGTTGGTTTGGATTGGTTTGGATTGGTTTGGATTGGTTTGGTTGGTTTGGATTGGTTTGGATTGGATTTGGATTGGTTTGGTTGGTTTGGATTGGTTTGGATTGGTTTGGTTGGTTTGGATTGGATTCGATTTGGATTCGATTTGGATTGGTTTGATTGGTTTGGATTGGTTGGATTGGTTTGGTTGGTTTGGATTGGTTGGATTGGTTTGGATTGGTTTGGTTGGTTTGGATTGGTTTGTATTGGTTTGGATTGGTTTGGTTGGTTTGGATTGGTTTTGATTGGTTTGGTTGGTTTGGTTGGTTTAGATTGGTTTGGATTGGTTTGGTTGGATTGGTTTGGATTGGTTTGGATTGGTTTGGTTTGGATTAGATTTGGATTGGTTTGGGATTGGTTTGGATTGGTTTGGATTGGTTTGGTTGGTTTGGATTGGTTTGGTTGGATTGGTTTGGTTTGGTTCGATTTGGTTGGTTTGGTTGGTTTGGATTGGTTTGGATTGGTTTGGTTGGTTTGGATTGGTTTGGTTGGTTTGGATTGGTTTGGATTGGTTTGGATTGGTTTGGTTGGTTTGGATTGGTTTGGTTGGTTTGGATTGGTTTGGATTGGTTTGGTTTGGATTGGTTTGGATTGGTTTGGATTGGTTTGGATTGGATATGGATTGGTTTGGTTGGATTTGGATTGGATTGGTTTGGATTGGTTTGGTTGGTTTGGATTGGTTTGGATTGGTTTGGATTGGTTTGGATTAGATTTGGATTGGTTTGGATTGGTTTGGATTGGTTTGGATTGGTTGGATTGATTGGTTTGGATTGGTTTGGATTGGTTTGGTTGGTTTGGATTGGTTTGGATTGGTTTGGATTGGTTTGGATTGGTTTGGATTGGTTCGATTTGGATTGGTTTGGACTGGTTGGATTGGTTGGATTGGTTGGTTGGTTTGGATTGGTTTGGATTGGTTTGGATTGGTTTGGATTGGTTGGTTGGTTTGGATTGGTTTGGTTGGTTTGGGTTGGTTTGGTTGGTTTGGATTGGATTTGGATTGGTTTGGATTGATTGGTTGGATTTGGATTGGATTTGATGTTGGATTGGATTTGGATTGGTTTGGATTGGTTTGGATTTGGATTGGTTTGGTTGGATTTGGATTGGTTTGGATTGGTTTGGTTGGTTTGGATTGGTTTGGATTGGTTTGGATTGGTTTGGTTGGTTTGGTTGGTTTGGATTGGTTTGGTTGGTTTGGATTTGGTTTGGTTGGTTTGGATTGGTTTGGATTGGTTTGGTTGGTTTGGATTGGTTGGATTGGTTTGGATTGGTTTGGTTGGTTTGGATTGGTTTGGTTTGGTTCGATTTGGATTGGTTTGGATTGGTTGGATTGGTTTGGATTGGTTGGATTGGTTTGGATTTGGTTGGTTTGGTTGGTTTGGATTGGTTTGGATTGGTTGGATTGGTTTGGATTGGATTTGGATTGGTTTGGTTGGATTTGGTTGGTTTGGATTGGTTTGGTTGGTTTGGATTGGTTTGGATTGGTTTGGATTGGTTTGGATTGGTTTGGTTGGTTTGGATTGGTTTGGTTGGTTTGGATTGGTTTGGATTGGTTGGATTTGGATTGGTTTGGATTGGTTTGGATTGGTTGGATTGGTTTGGATTGGTTTGGTTGGTTTGGATTGGTTTGGTTGGTTTGGTTGGTTGGATTGGATTTGGTTGGATTTGGTTGGTTGGTTTGGATTGGATTTGGATTGGTTTGGTTGGTTTGGATTGGTTTGGATTGGTTTGGATTGGTTTGGATTGGTTGGATTGGTTGGATTGGTTTGGATTGGTTTGGATTGGTTTGGATTGGTTTGGTTTGGTTGGTTGGTTGGTTTGGTTGGTTTGGATTGGTTTGGATTGGTTTGGATTGGTTTGGATTGGTTTGGATTGGTTTGGTTGGTTTGGTTGGTTGGATTGGTTTGGATTGGTTTGGTTGGTTTGGTTGGTTTGGATTGGTTTGGATTGGTTTGGATTGGTTTGGATTGGTTTGGATTGGTTTGGATTGGTTTGGTTGGTTTGGATTGGTTTGGATTGGTTTGGTTGGTTTGGTTGGTTTGGATTGGTTTGGATTGGTTTGGATTGGTTTGGATTGGATTGGTTGGATTGGTTTGGATTGGTTGGATTTGGATTGGTTGGTGGATTGGTTTGGATTGGTTTGGATTGGTTGGATTGGTTTGGATTGGTTTGGATTGGTTTGGATTGGTTTGGATTGGTTTGGTTGGTTTGGATTGGTTTGGATTGGTTTGGTTGGTTTGGATTGGTTTGGATTGGTTTGGATTGGTTTGGATTGGTTTGGATTGGTTTGGTTGGTTTGGATTGGTTTGGATTGGTTTGGATTGGTTTGGATTGGTTTGGTTGGTTTGGATTGGTTTGGATTGGTTTGGTTGGTTTGGATTGGTTTGGGTTGGTTTGGATTGGTTTGGATTGGTTTGGTTGGTTTGGATTGGTTTGGATTGGTTTGGATTGGTTTGGATTGGTTTGGATTGGTTTGGATTGGTTTGGATTGGTTTTGGTTGGTTTGGGATTGGTTTGGATTGGTTTGGATTGGTTTGGATTGGTTTGGATTGGTTTGGTTGGATTTGGTTGGTTTGGATTGGTTTGGATTGGTTTGGATTGGTTTGGATTGGTTTGGATTGGTTTGGATTGGTTTGGATTGGTTTGGATTGGTTTGGATTGGTTTGGTTGGTTTGGATTGGATTTGGTTGGTTTGGTTGGTTTGGATTGGTTTGGATTGGATTTGGATTGGTTTGGATTGGTTTGGATTGGTTTGGTTGGTTTGGATTGGTTTGGTTGGTTTGGTTGGTTTGGTTGGTTTGGTTGGTTTGGATTGGTTGGATTGGTTTGGATTGGTTTGGTTGGTTTGGTTGGTTTGGTTGGTTTGGATTGGTTTGGTTGGTTTGGATTGGTTTGGATTGGTTTGGTTGGATTTGGGTTGGTTTGGATTGGTTGGATTGATTGGATTGGATTTGGTTTGGTTGGTTTGGATTGGTTTGGATTGGTTTGATTGGTTGATTGGTTTGGATTGGTTGGATTGGTTTGGATTGGTTTGGGTTGGTTTGGATTGGTTTGGATTGGTTTGATTGGTTGATTGGTTTGATTGGTTTGGATTGGTTTGGATTGGTTTGGATTGGATTGGATTGGTTTGGATTGGTTTGGTTGGATTTGATTGGTTTGGATTGGATTTGGATTGGTTTGGATTGGATTTGGTTGGTTTGGATTGGTTTGGTTGGTTTGGATTGGTTTGGTTGGATTGGATTGGATTTGATTGGTTTGGATTGGTTTGGATTGGTTTGGATTGGTTTGGATTGGTTTGGATTGGTTTGGATTGGTTTGGTTGGTTTGGATTGGTTTGGATTGGTTTGGTTGGTTTGGTTGGTTTGGATTGGTTTGGTTGGTTTGGATTGGTTTGGATTGGTTTGGTTGGTTTGGTTGGTTTGGATTGGTTTGGATTGGTTTGGATTGGTTTGGTTGGTTTGGTTGGTTTGGATTGGTTTGGTTGGTTTGGATTGGTTTGGATTGGTTTGGATTGGTTTGGTTGGTTTGGATTGGATTTGGATTGGTTTGGGATTGGTTTGGATTGGATTTGGTTGGTTTGGTTGGTTTGGTTTGGATTGGTTTGGATTGGTTTGGATTGGTTTGGGTTGGTTTGATTGGTTTGGATTGGTTTGATTGGTTTGGATTGGTTTTGGTTGGTTTGGATTGGTTTGGATTGGTTTGGTTGGTTTGGATTGGTTTGGATTGGTTTGGATTGGTTTGGTTGGTTTGGATTGGTTTGGATTGGTTTGGTTGGTTTGGATTGGTTTGGTTGGTTGGTTGGTTGGTTTGGTTGGTTGGATTGGTTCGATTTGGATTGATTTGGATTGGTTTGGATTGGTTTGGATTGGTTTGATTGGTTTGGATTGGTTTGGATTGGTTTGGATTGGATTTGATTGGTTTGGATTGGTTTGGATTGGTTTGGTTGGTTCGGATTGGTTTGGATTGGTTTGGATTGATTTGGATTGGTTTGGATTGGTTTGGATTGGTTTGGATTGGTTTGGATTGGTTTGGATTGGTTTGATTGGTTTGGATTGGTTTGGATTGGATTTGGATTGGTTTGGATTGGTTTGGATTGGTTGGATTGGTTTGGGATTGGATTTGGATTGGATTTGGATTGGATTTGGATTGGATTTGGATTGGATTTGGATTGGATTTGGATTGGATTTGGATTGGATTTGGATTGGATTTGGATTTGGATTAGATTTGAATTGGATTTGTTGATTGGAGGTGTGGAAAATGTTGCTGGCGTTGGATAAACTGGAGCCCATGATGAAATGAGTTCCACTAAGCAAGAGCCTTACGAATTTGATCATGGGCTGCGCACGTTCCCATTATAACGTGCTTCCGTTTTTAAATGATACTGTCAGAGATAAGTCGTTCATAAATGGATATTTGTCAAAATGTGATAAACAAGTCTTATCTTATCCAGGTGCTGTGTGCTCATCAAGTTAAGGTGAACTAAATAATGCAAAGCAATTTACAATCTGAATTACATTCATTCGATTTCGTTTTTTATTCCAATTCTAAGCCATAATGCTATTTCGTTCCATCCATTTTATTATCACCTGCTTATATTCTTCTTGATTGTCTCCCAGGAGGGCATATGCGGCATGTATGTTCACCAAAGCACCCATGTGATAAAAAAGAAAGTGAACCCTCTCAATCACACTCGTCGTCCCTCCCGACCTACACTTCTTCGCTGTGAAAGGACCGACAAATGCTAAAAGGACTCTTGGCGGACTCATCTGTGAACTATTCATTTTCTCACTATTCGCCGCGCGAATATGTTTATGCCTCTGAGTTCCGCACCTGAAAAAGACGACGGCGGCGTCAACAACCGTTCCACGTACGCTAAACGAAGGAGCCACGAGCCACGCTCGACGGGGTGGCCATCAACAGTCCCATCTCATCGCCCTGGGTGCAGCGCCTGCAGAGCGGTGTGAGGTGACAATAGTCCAGAAGAAAGCAAAAAAAGAACGCAAGAAGCAGCTCCTTTGCTCTAAACAACGGCAAGAAAATCGGTGGCAATCATCGGTGCAGCAACAGCGGCATGTGAGCGCGTTCCGAATGACACAGAACGGTATGATGATATGCGACGCGGCGACCAGCAGCGGAGAATCATCAGCCGCCGCTGCATGCACAATGTTCGATGTTTGGCGCGCGACACGGAGAGGAGAGTATCGAAAAAGGCGTGGCTAATCGGCTCTATTAGTGTAAGTGTCAATTTCGAACCAATACATGTGATGAGTTGTGGCGGCCTGCACTGATCGGACCCCGGCACGCACCGCGTATTCTTTTATCGGGTGGCCGTGATTCTTCTGCCTGAATGGAACCGTCCGTCGATCCGTCAGCGCGAGTGCGATGCTCAACCACGGTAAGGAAGCGTGTTGTGGGCAGGAGGTGGATGACGAGAGCACTGGGAGGTGGGTGAACGGCGAATCGATTCTCTCGATTCTTTTTTCTGTGGAATCATAAAAACCAATCGGTGAGCACTCGCGATACTTTTTTTTGATCGTTTGTGTAGTTCTATACATAGACTTATTGGTGCTCGCGAGAGCTAACGTCAGAAAATTTCTCGGAATCATTGCCCAAATATTGATCAATAATTAAAGAAGTAAATATACTTTCGAAATAAAAATCACCTTCTCCCAAAAAAAATTAGACAAATAGAAATCGCATATGTTTAGCACGTCCAGGAAGAAAAAGAGCACCGTCAACTTTTCTCACACTGATTCGCCAGAATGAACAAAGCAACCGTGCTGGCTGGGTGGTTGCTCCAGTCAGTGTGATATCATAATAATGATATCGATGAGGTGAGCTACTTTGTTTATGTTGTTTGTGCAGTGAGTGCCACCCACTGGAGCTCACCAATACGAGCGCACAATGAGCGTGTGGGGAGAGCGAGAGAGCAACTTGCATCCCATATCAACGCCGGTGTTCAATAAAGAGAGAAATCGCCAATGCGCGAATGCAAGCACAAAGAGAGCGTATCAATGGGTGTAGTGGTGTGCGCTTCGCTACAATTAAACGACGTGATCAATCAAACTTTGGAGACGAATTGGCGAACACATCAGTGCTCTTCGGTCGGTCAATGTGGCGATGTGCGAGAGCGGGATGGCGCACGCCATAAAATGATGAGGGACCCAATTGGGGGGGTACATTGGGACAGTGCGCGAGCAGGACAGTGCCGTGACGGCGGGGGTCAATCGCGGCCGCCCGAGCCAAAGCGAGATGGGCGATGGGACGACGGGGAGCAAGTGATATCAATAATAAAAATCACTCCGCGTCGTATGTGTGCGCGATGATTGGATGGAATGGGTGGAAATCGTGGATGGTGGACAATGCCGCTACGGGGGATGAGGAAGTTCAATCCGGAATGGATGTGTGTGTTCCGATGGATGGGAAGAACACGGTTCAGCTCCCCGATATGTGCTCCGCAATTGTGTGGAGCGTACTTTGTGAAGATGGATTGCGAGAGGAACGATAAAAAAAAGTACAGAGATGTGAATAATGGAACTAATGATTCGGGATAGAGCATTCGTAAGTCCGCTGCTTTAATTAGCGTACCGCCCAACTGCCTACGTCGAATTCTTTATAACAGGAAATGTTTCGAAGAATTTTAACCGAGCTGACCAGTTTTGATAGTTTTTATTTTTCTTCTTCTTCGATAACAATTTGATAATTTTCTTCATCTGTTTCTTGGACAATTGAACCCACTGCGTATGGCCATGTTCTTTCTTCTTTTTCTTCTTCACCTTCACCGGTTTATGTACCACAACCTTTTTCTTCTGGAATTTGAGTTTCTTTTTCTTCAGATGATCCCACAGTGCCAAGGCTAAGGTGGCGGTATTCGTAACAAGTATTGCTTTCATTCCTATCATAATCTTAGCAATAACCATGAAAAATAAGGTTCCAACGGCTTGGAATATCAATGCCAATGCCACCGATCCCACTGGGCTGGACATAGACGTGTACACTCCTGAACTGGGCTTCGCCACGATCACTTTTTGGACCGCTTGCAACGGAGATGTCTTCTGGTGGGCTGGTTTTTTCACAAGGCGAATTCGCGGCGGACGAGGTGGCGGATAGCTGTAAGCATTTTGAACTCTTGGATTGTCAAAACTTTCTGATCGAAATATCACACAATACTTACGAGTAATGATGCCAACTTGTGTCCGGAAGCACTTCGAATACGTCCCCCGTGGCAGTTGCTGCTCCGATGTACTCCGGGTCAAGCAACTGACCCAGTCCTGTTGCGAATAGTAAACTCGTCAGCACCAGTGCTATCGCGGCCAACATCTTGAACAGTTCGGATCTTGGAAACGACTAATCCGGTCGATCATCATCAACATCTGGCATAAGCGGGAAGCCACCCAAGGCAAAGGTCCGTGGTCCCGTTGGGGTTCGGCCTACTGTGCCGGATTTTTTATATTTCATGTTTCACCGAATTTACGACTCCGAAGGTCATAGATCGTAGTAGGTGAGCTTTTGCGGGAAAGGAGAAGCCGCATTGGCTTCGACTCAAGAACCGTTGGTAATGAGTCGGACGAGTACCATCAAAGTAAGCTTTAGTATCGAATGACGTAAATTCAAAGCGGGGTTTGGTTAATGCAAAAACTAAAGAAGCGGCATCCGAAAGAAATATGACGAAAGTGTTGAGTTTTGAGAGGATTTTAGTATTAACGATTAGAAAATGTTTATTATGTGGATAATAGCCAATAACCTTTCCATCACAGCTTTCTGCATTGCCGTTTACGCGTAGCAATTCCACGTACGTAAAGATTCCCTTTTTTGTTGAAAGTACTGTATCAAACAAGTAGTAGACTTTATGCATCCGGGGCCTTCACCAACAACCAGATCCAAACACCAGCTCCTATCTACTACAAAATCATATCCGGCATTTCTGCATTCGTGTCGTACACTTATATCCAGAATAAAATACTGAACTTCTACACTCAAAAAGTGATTACAAGGTTCCCATCTGCGTAACCGGAGTCCACTTTTACAACTCCTACAAGATTTCGAAAAGGAATGACATCAAAAAACCAGGTCCGGCTAGGTTCAAATACAAAAAGATTATTGGGCTTTTATACAGATACTGTACTGAACTATTCCAAATATGTATATGTCAGAATTTGAATTGATTTTGCAAATTTTCAATTCAGAACTGTATTGAAATTAATCGTCTGCTGGCTAGGTGGATGCTCACATCTTCTGAACTGAAATTTTGATGAGTGATATGAACATTATTTCCTAATAATAAAATCTGTAATTTAAATTTGAAAGCTCATTTAATCCCAAAAAACATTTTCAATCAATATCATCTACATATCATTAATGTGATACAAATAATTTTAAAAATTTTGCAAACCAGCTCGGCTCATAAAGTTCTCAATTCGCCCACCAACGACGCAAAGATTGTCTCGCACCTGCCGTACGAACGTTTTCTTCGCTTTTCCTAACGCCTGTGCATCCATAAGCAACCAGTGTCGCAACTGAACTGTCCTCATCGGAAAGCAGATCCAAAATGAAAAGCATCGCATGGAAAAGGTAAATAAACCGCCACTCACCTCCTGACCCGGTCTCCTGAGTGCACATTTCACCGACGTGCTCTCACTCCCGGAATGCTCTCATTTTCGCTCACTGTGCTACTCACGACCCCTTAATCCATATAGCATTTTTCAAGAACTCACAACCTGGACGAACAGCACTCACGGACTCACGATGCCAAAAGGAGAACGAGCTCCACCGGCACTCAACATGACTGCATATGTGCTGGATGCATCTCGCAAGGAACTCTCTCTCTTTCTCTTTCGGGAGAGATTGGGTGGTGGGCGAGTGCCACCACTCACATCCCATCACCGGGCTGCCATAGGGAGTTTGAGACCCCACGAAAAGCATAGGAAAAACGCAGCATGCCGCGAGAAAACATGGCAAAAACAGGTCTCGCACACTAGCGCAAACCGCGCGTACCTAACAGGCACCGGGTGGTGAGTTGGGTGGTAGTGGTGAGTTGTTTTGGTTCGCAGCAACAGCAGAATCAGCACAAGAAGGCGAGCAAAAATACACAACGCGGAGACCGTCGTCGCTGCCGCGCGCTCACTCGCTCGTGCCAGCTCGCTCGCTCGTTCGTTTCGTTCGCTTCGCTCTGCCAGCGCAGCGTAATATGATTGAATTGGATTAGTCAACTGCTGGTATTATACCAGAAAACATCGTTTTTTGATAGGGGTTCGATAGGCGATTATTGTGCGGTTGCGATTTTTTCGGTTCTCGCGCCCCCGAAAGGAGCCCAATTTTTTTCCGCAAACGAGCGCGCGCCCCGATGCGATATGTGAGTAGCGGTCGGCCGCGCGATGAGTAGTAGCCTTGTTCTTGTAGCGCAGAGTACACTGCAGAAGCGGTAGTGGCGATCGACCTCGAATCCGCAGATACCCGACCTTACGCACGACCGTCCACGGTTGCGGTGCAGCAGATCGCGCGTGTCGTCCCGAATCCCGGGTGACGAATTATCTGACGGAATGTTCCATGATGTTTGAGTTTGTTTTTGAATTGTTTTCGACGATTTTTGTGAATTGTTCGATTTCGAACGAAGCGAAATTACGAATTTGAATCGACAGAAGATCGACGTGACGACCACTGGCTGAAGATCGCCCGTTCCGAGTGATCGATGGCCGAGAGTTCTCGAGTGACAGCTGCGAGTGACAACAAATGAAGCGTAGCGGTGCGTGTGATTTTAATGGTTTTCGAAAAAAAAATCGTCAATCGGTTCGCATCGTCTATTCTTGGGTTTTTCTTTCGGTCTTCGATAAAAATTAATTGAGACAGCACGAAATTCGGGTCAACCAAGCCAGCTGAAAAGCAAAGAAAAATAATTGTGACAAAACTCAAAAATAGAAATTTCTGCGTGGGACACTTGGTTAGAAGACGGTGGAGAAATCGTTTGTTTTTGTTTCGCCGTGGGATGTTTTATGTGTTGTTAGCATCTAATGTGAAATTAATTTCTGACCTTCGAGATGTGAGAGCCGATTACCGATTGTTGTTCTAAGTTCGAAGCGAAAATATTTTGAATGATGTGGATTGTGTTTTAATGACCTCAAACCACCACCAGCGTGATCGGAGGAAAGAAAAACTCCCCCACCCGAAAGTGCAATTTTATGACAGGGCTGTCAAAATGCAATAAAAAACCAATTTATCGACCGCAGTCGAAGCGAACCAACAGCAAAATAAAACGCATCAAATGAATGGTGCAACGGCGCAGTTGTTCCGAAGACGAAGAAAGAAGAGATGTCAGGTGATCGATATCAGTGAATGCAAACGATCGAAACAGTGAGCGTTAGTTTGACTGAAGAAGAAGCAGAAGAAAAGGCCTATTAGGACCCCTTCCTTCGCCACAGAAGAAGCTGTGAAGAAAAAAATTCACCCCAAGAACAAACTGCTAAAGGGCCTTGTCCTCAGTGCGTGGTGCGTGCAATCCCCGTAATAACGGCGACGTCCACAACGACGACGACAACGGCCTCGTCGTCCAGCGCTGCAGCTGCCACTGGTGGCCGGCTGCTCGAAGGGGTTGGCGGTGGTAGACCCCCGCCGTCTCCGCCCTCGCCGGAACCCGGTCTGGACCAGCACCACCGAATGCAGCCAACCGTACCGCAGAGCACGGGAGGTGGTGATATGGACCTCCCGACCGTACAATCGATGGATTGGGTGTTCCAGAACAAGCAGCTCTACTTCCTAGCGCAGTATCTAGCACAGGTAGGTGCGACACCAAGCTGTGAAGCTGTCCCTGACCTCCAAAATCTCGTCCCCGACTGCCCGCGTGTGCGTTCACCAGCTGAGACAAAGCCCCCCTCGGTTGGTTGACACCCGACCGGAAGAGATTTAATAATTAAGAAGTGTGCCCATCACGCAGCCAGCTTCCCGTCTGAAGGGGTTGAAGAGTTTGCCATTAGGCCGGCAGCAGCAGGAAAAGACAAAGACGAAGGAGGCGGCTACAGCTGAGCGCCACCGTTTAAAGTGCTGTTGATATTGGCTGGTTGGGGTGTTGACGACGATGATGTTAATGTTAGGCAAATCCTTAGAACGCACTTTAAATTATGTTTGAAAGTCTCACTTTGACGTCGTGAGTACCGTAGTTAGCCGATTTACTGCGTTGCACAAATAAAATTACAAAAATTGAAAAACTTGAAGTAGTGACATTGTTGAAAATGCGAAATTATAATGAAAATGTTCTGCGGATCAATCGGAGAATACTCACAGAGCCGCAAGTGAAATTCCGATGCACAACACTGCGCTGAAAGGGCGGTTCGTTGCTCGGAAAAGACACGCGCAGCAAGTAGCGACGGCATTTTTGCGGAATGTTTCTTCTGCGTTCGCTGCCTGTCACTGTGATGATTGTGATACGGAGGAGCTTTGGCCTGTATTGAAAATAAATTTCTCATTTTTAAAGATTGACACACTTCGATTGAAGGTGAAGAAATTATAATTATTTGTGAATCAGTTAAATTGTAACCAGTTCAGAATTTTTGACGTGTTTCCTCTATTTAATCGCGAATTCAATTGAACTTTGATATTCAGTTTCAATTGCATTAAAGTACTTCACTAGAACTTGGTCGTGATCTAAAAAATGTTTTACGATGTTTTATGTACCCCGAAAGGGCTGATGATTGTTTTATCTCTCATTTGGGTCGATACAAGTCTATGAAAAATCGTTCTCGGATTTTTTGGATTCCAATTGGAGAGAGCAACAAATAAATTTTAAAGATATTTAATGATTTTACCGAAACATTCTTCACTAAATCCGATCGAAATAAATAATAACTTTGTTACAGAGTGGTTTATTATTTTATTTCCAAAGCCGTACAATTGTTTTCTTAATTTACGACGTTATACATATACAAGTCACTAGAAAAGTTAACGATTGTGGCATGTTTTGTTTATCTATTGTCGGGAAATTTTCCAAAATTAAATGTTCAATAAATTGGTCACAACAAACTTTGAATTACATAAAATCTTTCAACTATATTTGAGTCATAACTCAAACACTGCTACCGGGAACGGGTGATGGCATAAAGCAACTGGTTTGTTTGACTAAAATAATTTTACTAATCACGAGCGAACTAAAGAACAAAAGAATTAAACCAAAAAAAAAGGTGATGTTGAAAATGATAATTTTTCAAAGTTCGCGTTAAATAACTGGTTTATGAATCTGGAGCGCATCTTCGTCCGAAAAAATAAACAAATAATATGTTTTTCTATAGCACGATTTTTCTTAAATAACGTGTTTTTCAAAGAGCAAAGAAGAGATGAAATGATTCCTTCTTTTAAAGCACGCTTTTGCGGATATGAGATGAAAAAATATATGATTTCCACTCTTGATGATAATGTTTCTCCGAAATTTTTCGAACGGCTGATGATTTTGTTACCCTTATTTGATTAACTTGCTATAACATGAACTGACTAGAAATAAATAGAGCACATTTTTCTCAAAAAATTAATACAACAAGAATAGATGATTTATTCTTAGAAAATACAAAGTCGTTCTTTTTGACGTTCTCTTACTCAAGCTTCGAAACTTCATAAAATAAATCTCTCTTTTATTTCAAGGGCATTTCGTAGCTTAGCGGTAAGGCACATGGCTGCATGGCAGATCATTCGATAGGTGGCTACATTCAGAATGCCATTTAGAATGCCAGTGAAGAACAACTCTTCTTCATTAAATGTTTGAAACCCGGACCTGCATATTTACAGCATGCGGAAATAATCAGATAAATGTGTTTGAAGGGACCGCTATATTTTGGTGGGCATCGGACCTGCAAAATAAATGCCTTGGCGGTGAGCTACGGAATTTCTTCTAAGAATATCCAAAAAATCTGGACTTTCTGGAGTTTTCTGAAAAATATTTTTTTGTCATTACGTCGTTATATTATTCTTTAGTTAATTGACCAATCATTGCAACGTTTTCATTAATTCTTCTTCTTCTTCTTCTTCTTCAATGCCTCTATATTCCAACTGGAACTTGGCCTGCTTTTCAATCTCTATTCTATAGCATCTATTCTATTCCTCAGCTATTAATTTAAAGCAATTGTGGCAAGTACAATGGATACACTATGCCCAAGGTGTCGAGAATGTTCCCAACCCGAAAACATCCTAGACCGGACCGTGCATTGAACTCTCCATCTCCGGATTGGGAATCCTTCGCCATTGCTCGAAGTGAATTAATGTGTAACTTAGGTATTTAAGATTATTCTAAATACTAATTATTCATACATTAAATAACCCGGACTTATGTAAAATTAAAATATATTTCGGAAAAATGTGTTCCAGTTTGAGAATGCATTTCCATTTTTGTTCCAAACGAACTAACTCTTGCCTCAATATTGACATTTTTCAGACTTGAAAACTTCGGGAAAAGTATTCACTTAGGAATCATAGTAAGCGAATGAATTCATGAGCCTGCTTGTCCTCGTGAAATCCAAATTTAAACGTACAGTAAAATCTTCATGAGTCGATATTCAAAGGACTATCGACTCATGGAAATTTCGAAATGTGGAATAGGAAAACTGTTTGGAGGGACCATTATAGTAACCTATGACAGTTGTGCGTTGCTTCCGTATTATGTTACGTACTAAGCCTGTGACAAGCGCGGTATCATCGTCATCAATATACATAGGCCGCTGTCATCATTGAAAAGCAATGGGGCAGTGCATAGGTTCATTATTTGACGTTTGAGCGGTGCCGAAATTCATTTTGAATGAACTCGATGTATGAAAGAGTGTTCATTTTTAGTAAACAGCGCACCGCTCAAACGTCATTGTGTTCATTCGATGCACCTCCCCATATAAAAAAATGTGCCCGGGTCATCCTGGCTATGATCTGGCAATGGGCTAAACAAACGGATGCAAGAAGCTCGGATGTTCCCTTGAAAACGCGAGTACTTTTGAGTTTGGATTCCATGCGAATTCCCCCCTAGGGTTTTTCAAATAACATTTTATGCTCTCTTGACTTGATATGTTTTAGATCCCTCCCTACCAATTCTTAGAAGAACGTTCAAACTTTTAGTTACCATTAAATTGCCTAAAAAATATCACTCTAAAATTTCACGATTGTTCTTCTCTGTATCAATAATTGTAAGTTATTCATTATTGTTAGTCTAGAAGGATCATCCCACAACGTTTACTGCTTCAGATCAGATATGTGTCTAGAATCGTAGTTAGAAATTACAGGATTATAGATGACTTACGAGAGAACCCGCGGTTCTGTATGAGCACAATAAGGTGATCGGGAACCTAATACATCGCAAGTAGAAAAATCAATGTATCAATATATCAAATCAATAAGAAAAATGAAATATTTAAAAAAAATGTACAAAACCTCCAATTATTTGAAATGACCTTTCCCGTCAAAAATCGTATCTCGTTTTATTCAGTCAGTCGGTTCTTTGGCTTATTTAAGGTAAATTTTAAAAACAAAAACCAAAAAATTATTTCAGTTCTTAAATTTTCTGTCTTTGTCTTGTTTTTCTCGTACCGGTCTCCTGGCCAAGCGCACGCAGCGATGTAGGGTAAGACGGTATAATGCGCCTCACCTGGCCCCCCTTTGATTTCTAGAAAACCATAACTAACTAAGGGTCAAAATCAGTTGGTACCTTTGAATATTTGTAAAACCATCATACTATGTGAATGTGGAAGTATTTTTGTATTACATAATAAAAATAATAGCAAAATACAAAAAGTTACAGTTCTGATGTAACTTATTATGTTTGTTTGCCCAACATTCTGGAGCGACGCTAGCCTACAGTCCGCAAAACATGATCTGGAACACTCAGTTGGGCAACAAAATAACTTTTCTCAGTAGTTAATATGATATAAAGTTGCTTCCATCTTCGAAAATGTAACGTTTTTCGAAAATATGTTTCACTGGTAAAAACGCCCCAGTGTAGGCAGGACGATACGCCCTTCCCAACTGGACACAAGCGCGGCGAGCTTGCAGCAGTTGCTTCCAAATTATATGGAAAATATTGAAATGTATTTCAAGAACCTGATTAAATGGACTTATATTGGTTTTAATGTCAAGCACATAAGGATTTGTAACTTTTTTAATTATGGGATTGATAAAATATTAATGAAGGGCTATGAAACGTCTTTGGCTAAGGTGGGGCATATTGCCCAGGCACTTTTTAAAATCCATTTTTTCACGACTTTTCAATAAGCTTTATTACGTGTTATCTGTAATATTTTTATATGACTACTCACGGGCAGTGAATTTGCGACTTCCTGGACTACCAAATAACACAAAGTTTGCATAAATTGCGTTAAAAAGTAAAAAGTTATCAAGGTATTATACCGTCTTACCCTAGCCACTTTTTCCTCGGGATTCCTCTTCAGCTTGCTTTTGAGCTATTTGTCGCTCAGGGTCAACGGCCGTCCGGAACCGGGCTTTCTTTTGATGCTCTGATTGTTGTCTAATAGTGCCAAGACGCCCGTTCCGGCATCTACAAAGTGCCGCACGATGTCCGTTTTCGACGCGGTGGGGTGATGTTCTTTGAACGCTGAACGGAGTTGCTTCACTGTTTTTGACATCACAGTTAGAGTTCGACTGATAGCGCCGTCAAATTTTTGTCTGCTGATTCATGGGTTACTATGATTGATGCTGCATCGGTAGTTTTGTCTGTGCGGGTGAAGGTAAACCCATGATAAATCGTCAATTTTTGTCCATTATTTATAATGCAAACGTTATGTATGCATACTTTTCAAGTAGTAATTTTTAACCGATTTTGTCGCAACAAATTCAACACTGCGATTCAAGCTCAACATCCATCACTTTTTAGAAAAAGTTTTGCTGCATAATCAACACCGAGCAATATTTGGACCTTTTTCAGGATTTATCAATTTCAATCAAAATATTTAATGCAGACATGTTGTTTTGCTTCAGTAAAAATAAGACCGGACCAATTATCGTAAAATCATATCAACCGCAACAGTGGTAAAGGACGCACTACATCGTTTAGTGAGCTCAGCAACTGTCCAATCAAATGTAAAGGGGGAATCTCTCCTATACTGATCTTTCATAACTAGAAACAGCGGAGATATCCATTTAGAAAGTCTATTCAGTCACTCAATGGAATCCTGTTGAAGCAGCGAATTCTCTCCAAATGTTGTACAAGAAAGCTATCGAGTGATGTCTTAAGGATTGTTGCGCCGATCGTACCTTTGTATCGCTCGGTATCGCAACGATTTCATTTCGGAGCTATCGTCAGACAGTAAGTATCGTTTAAGAACCTAATCAAAGTAAACATTAGCCCAGTATAGTCTAGGTACCTTAAATTGTTTGCATTAGCTGACCATTTTCAACCACGCATCAATTTCCTACAAGAACCATGAACTGTTCTGTCATCTACGCGCCCAGATTTCAAGTCGACGTTATTTCAACCAGCGAGCTGCACCGCAGTTAATGACCATCGGCTCTTAAACTTCATCAATGCAATGTTGAATACGAGCACCGAAAGTTGTTGGTACCTCGTCCAATTTTGCTCTGATTAATCGGAAACCGCACGAATTAGCTTTGGGTTAGGCTCATCAGATTTTGCATGATAATTCATGTCCTCGCTTGACTGTTTAGATATAGACTGTAGCGTTGGGCCCGCTCTTCACAAATAACAGGATCATTCGACAATTTCCGATTGTTTTGATTGTAGACGTTTTTATACTCGATTTTAAAAACATCTACAATCAAAACAAGCGAGTATGAATTACTAATCTTTGGTATGCTCTCGAAAGCTCCAATTAGTTCGTTTCTTCCGAATTACATTCCCGCATAATCCGGTTAGCAACAAGCTCTTCGATTAAAACAGGGTGATAACAGATCCTAGTCATGTGGATGTTTTTGTTGGAATGGTTCAAAATTACCATCAAGACATTGAGCAGAGATACTGATATGGGACGATGCATTGATACATTGGTAAAAAACTATATTAACGATTAACGTTATACATAGCTAAAAAAGTGTAACAATCGGTAATCAAATAATAAAATTGTATTTAGTCGTGCTACATCTAGCTCAGATAGGATAAGTATAAAAAAACGTTGTTGAACGAGAAGGCAAACATATTGTGGGAGCCGTGTGACAAAATCGAGCAAAAATGTTAATAACATCTATTGAAATTGTCAAAAGCTAATCTTGAGAAAAATTAATGCAAAGTTTTGAAATATTTTCTTTTCATACAAACTGTAAGGAAATCCAAAATGACAAATTTTCATGAATTTTCACATTTTTTACAAATAACGTACAAACTATATTAACATATTGCCACAAAATTCTAAAACCAAAGCATTGTTTGCTGTAGTCAACTTAATTTTGACCAAAATGTCACTTACACCCTTCTGCCTCTGATTCCCTCAATTACGTAAGGGATTTTTCTCGGTTCTTGCCACCCATAGTAACCTTTTTTTTCAGCTAGGTCCCACTGCGTTTAGTTTTCGAATGATGGGAAACCCATTTAAAAATTAAATAAATCTACCTCAATGTGGCTTAGTTTCATCTGCATAGCCAAGTTGGATTGGTAATTCTAATATGGCCGCTACTTAGAACGGAAAATACTGGTGACGTCCTGTTGCACCCGATGGTTGCCACATGTATTGATCTTTAAAGTACACAAATATGGTCATGCTGTGCCCAGGCTACTATAGTTCGTGTAACGTTAATTGCAGCAACAGCCCCCAATAATGGACGAAACGTATATCTTACCGAGTTTACGCCGAGTAAATGAAAGATGTAGCTATGCATCGTAAAATGATCTAACAGGATTCGTGGACAGGTTACCAGTAGAGCAGCCGTAGGGTGATTGAATATGGTCAATGTACAGGGCGTGCGAGTAAGTATAAGCAAAATTTAAAAATAACATTACGAACAAGACGGCCTTACTATTGAGGTCGAAATACGTATCTGTAAAGTTACAATCAAGTGGTGGAATTGGATAAGATAGTACTAAATTGTCTTATGACAAGTTATTACAAATTTGGTTTTTGGGGAAAAATATGTCCTAAGCCATATTTTATCTCGATTCAACATCATATATCTGAGATCGTTCAGCACAAACCGTTGTCCTACCGTTGTTCTCAATCTTTTTTCAAAAGTTGTGATGAAGTCCGCTGCCTTAACATGCTTTCACAAATATGCCTCTGTCAAAGTTCCAAACATTATCAATAGAAAATGCCAGGAAACAGTTTTACCGAATTCATCTCTTTGGGTGCACGTTGCCAAATCCGCCAACAACAGTACTGGGTAATGCTGTTTTCGGATCATGAACAGTAGCTGCCGCTTAATGAATCCTCTTACGTACACTTCAACTACTATCGTGTAGATTTTTTCGAATTGATTTGAGAGCATTTCTCACTTACCAATTGTCTGCCAAGCCATTTACTTTCTAGCATTTTTTTTTTTTGAAAGACTTACTCATCGTTATGGTCAATACCGCCATCGGGGGTGACAATGGGACATCGCTTTCACCGACAGTCTGGAGGTGATAGAAAGAATCGTACAAAAAGGTCTCTTAAATTTTAGTCTTCTCGCCCTCAGATGCATTTAATCTATTCTACAAGCATTCTAAGGTATTGAAACAGTGACCCTTTCTCATCCCCATTTGAACTGGTCCTCCGGAATCATCGAATTTCACTCGTGATTTATCATCCCTAACCTTGCATAACGATTTTTCGTGCAATATTTTTTCTATAGTATACGGGCCCTTGTTTTCAAATATGCGCAATGTTTATTAACTTTTTTTTCTTCTTCTGCTTCTCGAAAGTCCAAATTCCATTTTATACGTTGCGTGGTGGGCATAATTTTTCGATGTTCTCAGGTTTTTCCAACCAGTAAGAACCAGCTGGGTTGGGTTGGGCCCTCCTTAGCCGTGCGGTAAGACGCGCGGCTACAAAGCAAGACCATGCTGAGGGTGGCTGGGTTCGATTCCCGGTGCCGGTCTAGGCAATTTTCAGTTGAAAATTGTCTCGACTTCCCTAGGCATAAAAGTATCATCGTGCTAGCCTCATGATATACGAATGCAAAAATGGTAACCTGGCTAAGAAACCTTGCAGTTAAAAACTGTGGAAGTGTAATGAACACTAAGCTGCGAGGCGGCTCTGTCCCAGTGTGGGGATGTAATGCCAAGAAGAAGAAAAGAAGAAGAACCTGCTTGAACGATTTTCCGATCCAGCTTAGGATTTACAGAGACCGGCTGTTTTACAGATCCTCCCCCATATACATCCGAATCGCATTACACACTGCACCGATGCTCACATCTCACATTCCTGCCATCTGACTCAGTGATTTCCAAGACATCTCCTACACCTGATCTGAACACCTAGAGGGGCACATTGCCCCATACATATCGATATAACATTTACTTTCCGAAAGCTTCCGAAGTACACTATGTGCCTTTTGTTTTGGATTGATTTGCCATCGTAACTCTTTCCGTACCACCAAGATAGTTCTTGGATTTTTTAGGACCCGTAACACTTCGATGTACCCTCCACTACCCGTGAGGCTTTAAGTTATTTTATGAATGGGTCCTCGAATTACATCGCTTACCTCGCAATACATCCGGAGAATTATACGTCGTATGTTTTTATGTATTTCAAATGAAACTTCAACATTGGTTGAATATGTTCTCTTTTGATGCACGCATTTGCTTGAAATAGTCTGAGAAATGGAGAATTCTTCCAAAGCACGCATGTGTCCGAAATAAGGCAACCAGATAGAACTTGCAATTGCCTGGAATACCGCGAAGGATTAGGTAACTCTAAGCATTTGCCTGTAATGAGATGATGATGATGATGATGATGATGGTGGTCCCGCCACATACCCCTACAAAGGTTTGAGCTAGACGATTTATCTATAATTAATTATCAATTTTAATCAGATTCAGCAAACAATAAACGATCCCATTATTTCCATAGATATAAATAACATTAACATATAACATAACTATTCAGCAAAAACATAAGTTAGTAAAAAAAAACAGTTGAATTCCACCACAGAGTTTTGCAAGCATCAGTGGTATGCAGGTCCGATTAAGATACAAAACTTGTGATACCTCTCTTATGATGCCAAAAGTTTCGTCAGAAGCGCGTACTCAAACGTACTCTCGATAGCACCAATCAATTTAATTTACTCGAAAAAAATTCAAAACTTGTGTTGCCTCACCGTAGATACCTAAAGTCTCGATAAAATCGCGTTCTACATATCTGAGAGCTCACTACTTTTCATAGTATCCTTCAAACAGTTTCAAATGTTTCAAGTATTGATTATAAAAATTATGAGGCAAACAAGTACAAGATGATACAAAATAAGCGTCAATGATTTCTTCTTTTTCCATCATATACATATTTAGTCAAAAGAAGATAAATGAGTCAATGACTTTCTAAAGTACGTTGTTTAATTGAAGTTTCAGTTTCTGTTCATGGGAGGTTCGCACATTCTAAAGCCTGTCCACGTTAAATTTCGGACAACCAACTTCCTACGTGATTTTTTAAAAAATTTACAAACCGCTGATACGAACCATTTACATGACAACTAAATCATTTTGCTTCATTGGCTTCTTTCAGCATCTTTTAGCTGATGTTCAAATTGATGAAATGGCGACAAATCAATTGGACATTATCTGAGTGTCCGAAATATAACGTAGACAGGCTTTAATAAAAAAAACCCAGATTAATCCACCTAGCGGTGATAATGCCTTTCTCGTGCGGTAAAAAAAAAGTATTTTGGTATTTTGGAAATCGGTTAAGGGTAAGTGCATTAAACGTGAGCTAGACTTTTTTACGCGCTTTTTTATGCGAAAAAAATATTTTAGCCATAACTACCAGACCATTGTCCGATCAGCTAATTTTCAATAGGAAACAAATGCGGCAGTATACTGCGTCGAATGCAACCTGCGAAAATCGGTCAAGGTAAGTACAAAAAAAGAGAGCGAGAGTTTTTGCGCTTTTCGTGCGCACACACACACACACACACACACACACACACACACACACACACACACACACACGCACACACACACAGACATCACCTCAATTCGTCTGAGGCGATTGTTCTATAACACTATGGGTCTTCGGGTCTCCTATTAAAAGTTTGTTTTTGGAGCGAACATATAGCATTTACGTATACTTAGTGTACGAGAAAGACAAAACCTAACGCTAAATAATCTCATGTTTACAAAAGTTAAGTAAAATGCATCTAACTTTTGGTTAATTTCTATTCAAAGTTAAGTAAATGTGCTCAATATTAAATAAATTTTACTCAATTTCAGAAAAAAATTACTTGATTTTAGGCTCCTACACTAACCCCCCGATTTGGAGTGAAAAGAGTACCCTAATGTTAGGTACTTTTTCTAACCATGTAATATAACAAATATTACAAATATTTTCATTTATATTTAAATCATATTTTTTTAGAGGTATCTATAATGAATTCGATTGATGAAGCGAAAGTTGCAAATCTACCATGAAAAAGGGCAGGTTTGTTCTTGTACCATAACGAACCGAGTGTTTGTTGAACAAATTTCACGATATTGTTTGGTATTGTGAATACGGACTCGATATTCGTGATCACGCAGGACGGAACCATTTAAAAAGATACACTCAAGCATCTGTAGCGAATTTCTTTAAAATTATGAATTACAATTTTAATGTGACACCCCAACTATTCTGGAATAGTTGGATATGGCTTTGTAGAATGTTCTGTGGTTCAAAACCACGCAGACTGAAGTATCGTAATCCTATTTTTGAAGATAATTTACTAAAACTTTATAACATACATAATTAAAAATTAAAGAATCTGCACCATCTGTCAAGAGGTTTGTTGTTACCGTAAGTGTTGCGGTGTAATGGGGTCCAAAGCAATCGGGGATTAATCGATGCGCAGGTGCGTGTGATTTTCCGGAGCACGCTACTGCAGTCAATGTTTTCACGGATCATGTCAAAAATGGAAAGTCGTTGTAAATACTTTCGGCACTTGGAGAGTGCTAATGATCTGTGCTCATACGGAGGCAGGTTATCGAAATTAATCCATGGTAGCCGTCGGATGCTTTCTATGCGTGATGTATGAAGCACATTGTAAGGAGAACAGAATAGATAAGAAAGAAAGATCTTGGTAACTTGGCTTAGAAACCTCGCAGTTAATAACTGTAGAAGTGCTTAAAAATGCTGCGATGTGGCTATGTCCTAGTGGGGGATGAATGCCAATGAAGAAGAAGAGTACTCAAGAATGCTCCGGACCAATGCGAGAAGTGGAGTGTTTTCAAAGCATAAACATCATCGAATTGTACAGAATTGCTGCGCAGGAAGTCTAGCATTGTGTTGGCCTTAGAGATCGTCATGAAGATCCAAGTAGCACACATGTTGCAAGTTAGTTTCCGCAACTTATATGCATCGAATTTCTAGTCTTATTTTGCAAACACATGCTGCAACCAAATCTGTTCAAAATTTGCTACTTGGGAATGTGCTCGTTGAACTGAAGCTTGCTGTCCAAGGTAATGCCAAGATCCTTTATGGAGTTAATTCTCATAATCGGTAACTGATTCATCGAAAAGTCAAATCTGATTGGTGAGTGAGCACGGGAAAAAGTAATGATCTCTGGCGTTGTTCGATGACGTTGGCTTGCATTCCGTTTATCTGACACTACAATGATAAGCGTACAGTCCGCTTGAAGTGCACAGCAATCTAAAGCTGACTTAACGACTCGATAAATTTCCTGGTGATCCACATAAAGCAGCTTGCATGAGTGTATCTGATAACATACGTTTTTAATAAAAAAATATTTATTAATTAAGAACATTTAAGTAACTTCCTTGTGGAACGCCCTATAGCCCCTTCATCTATTTTCTCTATTTTGAGCTTCTTTTAAAACATTCTTGAACATTTTACCACCTCATTAAGTTATCCATGTTATCCATGACCAGTCAATTGAAGATCAATCACACTCATCAATATTCTCTTTTCTTAAGCACGTGCTTTCTGTTGTAGCCCACAGCATCCAAGTGCGTTTGTTTACCAGCCGGCCGATGATTCCTACAAATTGATAGCGTTTGGCTGTTGGCTACTCAAATGACAATTTGATCACTGTCAGGTTTCCACCGATAGGCAGTGGATGTTTTTAAATATTTCATAAATATTCTATCTGTCTCAAATGAAAAAAAATGATGCGACATTCATCCAGGGATTCCGACAGAAATCCTCGAAGCATTCCGATGAGAATCCTTTAGTGATTCCGACGGGAATCTCCAGAGATTTTGATGGGAATCCTCCAAGCGTACCGGGGAGTCCGAAGGAAATCCAGTCCAGGGAGTCCGAAGGAAATGTTCCATGGATTCAAAAACTTCACGGGATTCCGACGGAAATGTTCCAGGGATTCCAATAAAAATCTTCTAAATATCCTCCATCGTCCAGGAATTCCGACGGAAATATACCAGGAATTTGAACGGGAATGTTGCAGGGATTCCGACGGGAGAGATCAAGGTATTCGGACGGGAATGCTCCAGATAATCAGACGGAAATGTTTCAGGGATTTCAATGAGAATCTACTAAAGATTCCGAATAGAATCCTTCAGGAATTCTGACGGAATTATTCCAAGAACTCCGACGGGAATGTTTCAGGAGTTCCAACGGGAATGTTTCATGCATTTCATAGGCAATGTTCCAGGGATGTAGAAGTAATTCTTCGAAGCAATCTGTCGAAGTATCCAGAAGCAAATTGTCGAGGGACCCCGAATTAATCCTCCAGGGCTTCCGTAAAGAATCCTCCAGGGATGTTGAAACAAATCATTGAAGGATTCCAAAGCAAATCTTCGAGGGATTCTGAAGCAAATCATCCAAGGATTTTGAAGCAAACAATCGATGTATTCCGAAGTGAATCGTCGAATCCAGTATGATTCCGAAACAATTTGTCGAGGGATTTCAAAGAAAATCTACAAAGGGATTACGATCGTCGAGGGATTTCGAGGCAAACCGTCGAGTCCGAAGCAAATCACTGAAGTATTCTGAAACAAATCCTCAGGAAATTCCGAAGCAAATCTCCGAACGATTCCGAAACAAGTTTTCGAACGACTCCGGATGAATTCCGAAGCAAATCAATGAGAGATTCTGAAGCAAATCCTCCATGGATTATAAAGCATATCCTCCACAGACTCTGAGGGTATCCTCAATGCAACGATGCCGAAAGGATCGGTATGAATTTTTCTGGATTCCGAAATTATATATAGATGATTCTAGAAAATTCCTTAAACCTTGGTAGAAATTCTTCCTGGATTCAGTGAATTCCTCTCAGTTCTGATGAGAATCCTTCTCATGTATGCTGATAGAATTGAGATTTCAAGCTGCTAGAGCAAGCGAAGTCTGCTGATAAACTAATCTTTCACTGCATCTGTCCGTGGATTGACCATGTCTTTGACTGTTAGTGAAGTACCCACGATTGCTTTGATTGATACTTTGGTGGCTCTCCGCCGTTGTTCATATCAAAGGCAAACTAGATGACCTTTCAATCATGCTTGCTATAGCTCTCGAATATCAAATTTAAAGGAACTCTCAGGCCCAAAGATGAATACATACAGGTATTGCAGTGTGTCGATTTTATGATTCCTGCAAATTATTTAAACAGCGAGATTTAGTCATCTTTGGACTTTTTCATGGTACAAAAGCCACTGAGGTTAAGCTTACGTTCGCACTGAAATTTTTATTTTACACCCACGCTAATCTCTCCCATCTACTGTCGAAGTGAGTGAACCTTGCTCATGCCATAATTATCGAGCACAAAGTACTGAAAAGTGATACAAGATTAGATCATTGACTCAAACTGATTTAAAAATAGAAAAAACAGTGCTACATCTTAAAGAATGAATTTCTAACGAATGCTTTCGCCCTGAGTGCTGGTTCCTGCAGTACGGTTTTGTGGCGAATGATTTATTTTGGGGATTGAAGAATCAACAGCGTATTGGACAAGTGCAAATTGTTCGGTTATCCACAGACCTTACCGTTATTTTTGTCTGTATTAAGCATAATTTTGTCAGAGGATGTTTCATGTCGACTCTTTAAGCATTGTTCTCTGTTCTGTGGTCATGGTTTTTGGATCGTTGCAGAAAATTTCAAGTTTTTAAGAAATCTAGTATTTTTAGTTTCGAAATGGCCCGATAATTCTAAATTATAGCAGTCCATTCCCGGATGGATGACAATATTCATCAATTCTACAGACTCTGTAGAATCCCAACGGGAGGTTCCCGCTTTGGTTCTACTATTAGTTCATAGCTAATTCATTCATGGTGAAATTATCGGGGAAATGAAAAAAATCATGAGAATACAATTTTGGGTCAGCTGTTGAGGAGAATAAAACAAACGCACGGAAATTGATCTGTATGGTGCTGCAAATAGTTCATTGTCACATTTGCAACACCCGGGCGAAGCTGGGTTTCGTTCGCTAGTTATGATTAGCTATTATGAAAACAGAACATTTGTACAAGACATGCATCTGGAGCTCTAATAACTGGGACAACTAATAAATTCTGGATCACAAATATATTAACAATTCAGGATTCAGAATCGATCGACAAGCCAATTAATGTCCATTAGAACTTCTTCAGACAAGAAATCTCAACAACCACAGATATGCCACTTTGCTAACCACTTGCTCTCGCTCGAATGTACTTCATCCTTCCCCGCCGATACTATCCAGCCAAGAACTGGCGACTCACACGAGAGTGATCATAAATAGTGCTGCTAATAGCTGGTACACGAGATTCAATTTGTAATAAATTACCAGCCTGGCCGCCTGGAGCGCGTGTGCACGATCGTCAAACGCCATCGAAGCGTGGATGCATCACATAGTGAAGCGCCACTACTACTCTACTGACTGCGCGCCCGTCATCGCCGGCAACGCCTTCGATCCGCGCATCCTAACCACCCTCATATGTATCTTGTTCCGGACCCAAAACGATCGCAGTGTTATTTTATTGACTCACCGAAGTGTTGAACAAGTTCGATTGCACTCTATGAATAATTAAAACGCCCGGGAATTCGTTCGGAGTCCGCCTCTTATCGGTCGTTGTCCCAGCAGCGTTCAGCAACACCGGGCAAGGACGGCTCGATCGAACCGGTCGCAACTAGGCACAAAGCTGGGGCAACGTCATACCTTCGACAGCGAGGACTATGGAACACGTCAGAATAGGGAGAACGGTATTTTGTCTCGTTTTAATCGGATTTCTAAATGTGACTTCAATTCGCGACTACAACGCTAATTTATTGACACACAGTCTGGTAGTTCCTAATGGGAATTATACTGCGGAGGAACTGAAGGGAGGAAAATCGTTCACGCACATTTTGACAGATATCATGGGTTTTCGCGATGAGTGTGAGGATATTTTTGAAAATCAATCATGTTGACAGGTGGAAGTGATGCCAGAACTACTATCTATAATCATAATATTTCTAAACTGATTTGACTAAAGATGAATCACTCCATCGCTCGTAACCGGAACAGGAAAATTCAGTGCCACCGATGGAGTAAAAATAATATCAAACATTCAACTGTAAACACTAAACATATCGCCAAATGGCCCCGTTTCGGAATGGGTCAGTTTTTTTTTTGGTTTAGTGGTGGTGGTGGTGGTGGTCGATCGTCAATGGTGAAACGAGGCAAATACTACGAAAATAATTACAATAATCACCATTTGCGCATACTTTGTACCGGTTCCGTTCTTCTACTTCACACTCTCTCACACTGACTGTGTTCCACAAAGCAACGAAAAAAAACGGCATAGAAACAGCAGCGGTAGCGGATAACAAGCGAAAAAAATGTTTACAAACACGTGTACAAAAATGCGGCTATGCTTCGCGCACTGCCTCTCCGACCGAGCTGACAGACACCCCGAATCCGGCATCGACCGGTGGTGGTGGACTGATGAAGTGACGAAAAAGGGGTTCGCACCGAAATCGGCGGTTTTGCAGATCTACATCGGCATTAGTTAGTACATGGCCGTCGAAGTATGCCCTGTGGTGGTCGCAAATCGAGCGTGGCGCTTCGCGTCGCAAACTGTCACGCGAAACGTCGACCACAGAGGAACCGGCCGACGGTGCGGCCGTGTGATGGACGACGACGGTGCAGAATTCTTAGCCGCCGCTGCCGCCCCTCAAGAGAAATTATAATTATTCGAGTCTTTTATTATTAGAATGTATATTTTCACCTCGTTAGTGTCGGAATAAATATTAAAGGAATTGTATGCGCAGCTCGCGGAGGGGCAAGAAAGTTTCTGAGTTACGAAGTCTGAGCTGTGGCAGCTGGCTGCTGGCAGCGATGCATCCGATATTATTGTCGCGCCGTAACCGTTGCCGCCACCCTCGCCACGGTCAAAGCCTCTCTCGGTGGAGTGCGGTTTTTGATCTTTTAATTTATTGTAAAATTCACAAAAACAACAACGCTTCGGATGCAATCTTGCAATAATTATGATGCGCGTCGCTGCCAAAACTGGCATCGTTACGATACGTGGCGGCGACTGAGGTGCGGCAAAGTTGTGCGACAATTTATGTTTTGTTGAGCCCACAAGTAGCGTCGCTTGTCTCATCCCGCGTCGCGTGGTTGCACTTCTTGTAGTGTATTTATTTTGCATTAATTGAATTTTATCCTAATGGAGTGTGACAATGATGCGGCAGGACCGCCCGATTCGTGATCCCCACGGCCAACGATGCACGGCAGATTCGGATTTAATTGTTTTTTCACGCCGACGACTCACCGTGACACAAAGTGGGATCCTGGGCCCACTAATCGCGTCACGGCTAATCGGGTCGATTGGAAGAGCGTTGCAGTTTAGTTCGTCGAATTGTGTAGCCGTTGCCGAAGACCCGGGGATCTATTAGGTGTTCTAAATATATTCCCGAACTGAGTGGTTCTTGCGAAATCCGGCGGCATGCGGCCAGGCCAGATACCGAGTTTCGATTCGCAACCAATGGGTGAAAGTGGTCGTTATTCAAGTGTAACTATTTTATTGTACGCGGTGAAAATAGATCTGTGCAAATGTTGCACGGGGTCTTTTGGCTAGCTGGCTGGGCTGGTGCAGCTGGCAGTGAATGTCCTATACGAATCTTGGTGAAATTCTTAAAGGTCATCTGGGTGAAAGTAAGTTGCCAGGGAAATGATAATTGGAACAACCAGGAAACGACTCATATTATTCGTTCCAAAAATAGATCCTGTCGATCCTTGAACCCAAGAGTAAAAGCATTGAATAGTCAGTCCATCCTTTGGTGCACGTTTGGACAGGGTTCAGAAGTTCGTCTATGCCATGCTCGTGAGAATGACGTTTCTCACAACTTTTGCTCATCTACTGTTTCATTTTTTTAATACAATCAAAGCACCAAGTGGTCCGATCTTGTAACCAAATTCCGCCAACAAGATCATCGGCTGACACCTCCGCTCTACCTTCGATTCCTGCCCCCGCAGAAAACTCGCCCCGTACAAATGACCGACTATTTATTTTATGTTTCTCGCTCTTTGACGCGCCCCGATCGAAGGCGCACTTCAATCACATCCTCGGCCCGAACGTTCTTCCCTGGCAACGTGTTATTAAAATCGTATCAATTTCAATAATAAATAATGATGATTACCAATACGCAGGCACCGAACAACCCCTCAAAGTCGCCCTATTTGTGGTGTGTTTTGGTATCATTCATCGAACTTCCTCGACGACGAATACCCCGAAGCGCATCGATCTCTCGCTGCCATTCTCCATCAGGAGGATGCAGATAATGATGATTAGTTTTTGCCTCCACACTCGTCGGCGCGCTCTTCCCGAGCGAGCGCGATTCTTCGGTGGCTCTGCGGCTGTCAGACGCGGGCAATTTCGAGTGAGCCGCTTTTTGCCGCACCGGGAAGCGCATTAAGACCGAGGAAAGAAATCAAAAGCATATCTTTGAAACAAATGTCGATAGATTAATCAATTTATGGCTGTTTTTTTTTTCGTCGATGATTCCTTCCTCCCTCGGAGTCCGGGGCTCAAGATTCGAACGGCACAGGGAGAAGAAAGTCATTTAATCAGTCTCGAGACAACGGAATTTTCCTGACTGGGGCGACGGTGATGGCAAGGGTGGGCAGACTTCCACTTCCTTGGGAGGAAAACATTTCCAGAATTATGGTGAACAACCGCACAAGGTTCATATTTATAAATCATTTGAGATAAATCTTGGCTGGCTGGTACGCACTCCGCTGCGGAGCCGTAGAGTGGAATGAGCGGGCAAGGCCCGTTCCATCCATGTTACCTTGAGCGGAGGAACTCAAAATGGTCGATAATCGGTGTGCAAATCACATCGCCATCTACGATTTGGCGGCTGTCGATCTCTGCTGATCATTGATCGCTCGTACTGTCGGCATCCCGCTCTAACGAGAATTTGATTAGTTATTAATGACTTTCGCGGTCTTCGATCAATTGGATTTGACTGTCCACGGCCACTTCATAGCTCCCAACGCCGGCATAACGACAACGAACGGAATGGGTATCATCATTTGTCAAAACGAAGCCAAACAAAAATTGATACCATCAATTTTTCTCATATTCTCCATCTTCTGTCGCCGGAGCATCTCCCGAATGATTTTTCGATCATCTATAATTACGATATCCGGTCGCCTCTCGGCTCTTCCGACAAGTGGGAAACGACAACAATGTCAAACCCGGGCTCGAATCGAACCGCACACGCAGCCAGCCAGGCCGAATTGGGAACCATGAGGAAGGCGAAAAGTTCACAAAACAATTGAACCGCAAGAAACAAATTCAAAACTAGTAGTTTCGAGCTGTTGTTTTGGGGTTTTCCCCTTGTCCTGCCCTGGCCCCTTCATAACCGCTCATTACGGTCTGAAAAATTTGACTTTTGAGAAAAGAGGAAAAAACGCGTCTGCAACCAAGGCAACGACCACCAAACAGTGCTGGGTCGATTTTGGCATGTTTCCACGATTGTTCATTTCGGGGAGACATGTAACAATCATTCTACTGTTTTTTTTTTATTAAATATAATTTTACACATCAGTGTTTTTCCACATGACCATTTAGATTCGATTTTTGACAATTAATTGCATATTATTCGGCAAAGGATCCACGTGTCTTGGAGGGACTCGAACCCTCAACCTCCTACTCTCTAGATAGGCATGATAACCCCTACACAACAAGACCACTTAAAGGTCACGTTTGCGGAAAAGCTATCAGAATCCGAGTACCAACCTCCACCGCGGTTAGCACAATTTTTGAAATTATTTCGAGATTTCTTTTTCTAATTTATCACATTAGTGTTCAGGAGGTGTATAGGGAACTGTTCCTATCTCCATCTCACTGAACATATATTCGTCTAACCGCGAAACAAAGAAAAACGGCACCAAATTCGTCGCTTTCTTTTGCCAACATGCGTGCTCACCGCTGAAAAACAAATTCTGAGAAACAATACAAATACCTTTCCATTGTTTTTGAAGGGATGAACATCAGAGCCATGAGATGAAATCCAGGAGCAGTTCCCCTATTATTTTCAGGCTTCAGATTACTGACTCATATGAATAAAAACCCAGGATTGATCCAATCAGCGGAATGCAATTTTTTCACGTTCGGCTTGCCGGATAATTTAATTTTGCGCCTCAAAATTATCCATCTCGTCACGACTCCAGATAATTTTTACAAGCATATTCACAAAAATGTTGAAAAACTGCTGTATTGAACCTACTACTTAGCGTGACGCATCGTCAGATGCAATCAGTTTGGAGAGGAAACTGAGCGGCATATGCTTTTCGCGAAACATGCGACTATGGATAACAAATTTCCGCATCATCGCTTGTGTCGGAGTTTATCGCACTGTAATTTCTCCGGATAAAGTGGATGGTGGAGAAATCTGTTGAGAGGTGAGTGAATGAGAAATCCGAGCTCTGATTATTTAAAAAAATTGACTAGCGCCCTTATCGTCAGAAAAAGAGCAACGGATCCTAAACTTTGCACTCACCGGTTATGATAGACCTCGGATGTATTAGTCCTGGGTTAGGTGTTGATTTTGCTTAGAATCTGTTGTAGTTTTAGGTTGTGCATTTTGGCACAGCTCTCCCAGACCGACATGCCGTGTTCGATGATGACGAACTCCCTCGATCAGCTACAGCAGTTTCAGTCAAAATCGTTTTGTCAACCAGTTGCCCAAAAATAAGTACGATGAGGTAGTCAGGCCCGTCGTTAGCCCATCTCACTATTGTGCCTTTGAGTGTTAATTTCCAAACTTCCAGGAACAAACTTTAGAGGATTTTGGACGATGGCCCGGGAAGCATGATGGCTTGGGTCTTCGCTGCGTTGATACAGATCTTCCAGTTGATGAGGTTTTCTGTCAGGACATTCAAATCTCGTTTGAGATTTGCCACCTTTGAAGACGAGAGGTGTCATCTGTGAGCATATGCAAGGTGCTATTTTCTGATGGTTTTGCTATAAGAGATGGACAGGTTAAACAACAAGCGAAAGTTGAAGTTGAAAATGAACCTTATTCCAGTTGGAAGATAAAGCCTTCCAAGAAGAAGAAAAGATATTTTCACCATCTATGTGCGTGTTCAAACTAACACCCACTGGCTGGCAGTGATGTTATGGAGTCCGAGGTCACTTTTGCGTACAATAAGCCCCGCCTTTTTATCAATTGGGAAATGGATCCATAAACGAACTTTCGGACAAAATCCGGCGCGTATTCTTAGTTGTATAAATGAAATTATAGTAAGGCAAATTGAAACAATCTCACGAAATTAAATCATATGCGAAGAACTAATACGTCGCGGTGATTCATTAGTTTGAAGCAGCATGTTCACTCAATTTTCTGTACAACGAGATGCCGGGATTTACAATCCGGTACAAGTGTAGAGAAGTACACAACGCCTGATCCACGCCGCTCCTGCGTATTCTGTTTCCTTTTACGGCACATTGTTAGCAGCAGACACACCAAAGTAATTCCGCATTAAAACCAGTCGAGATTAATGGATGGCACATATCTCACATTAAAAATACCACAAACTTCCAAAAGATTGGAATCCCGTTGACCGCTTAACAAATATTATCACTTGTTCTAGTAACAATTGTTACACTACAATCAAAATAGTTTTTATATTAAAATCAAACCGAAATCGAAAAATTGGGAAAAATTGAACGAACGAGAAAAAAAAACACTTGTCAGCGCGGCACACTTCGATTCTCCAACAAAAACGTGAAAAACGACAACAACACAAATGTCATTTCTTGTTTTGGATGTGTTTGTTATTGTCCCAATGTGGTCTAGTAGCCTAGAAATTTGAATATATCGACATAGGAAGAGAGAGTCCTGAACAAAATATGATCAGAACACATCGAGATAGAGAGATATCGAGATAGAGAGGTTATCGAGATGTAGAAAGAAAAATGTACGTAGATTGATGGGACCGAGCAAACCATCGACATAGGAAGAGATATCGAGATGTAGAACATCGAGATGCAGAGAGTCGACTGTATTGTCGAATGCCTTTTTGACATCGATTAAAGCCATGGCGTATTTTTTGGAATCAAACTTGTTTCGTCTGAGGATGATGGTAACTCGGGTCAGTTGATATACGGTTGATCGACTGGAAGCTGAATTGTTCCTTGAGCAAAACTTATCGAACAGCTTGGATAACCCTGAAATAAAGTTGACAAGACGATAGCTTTTTGGAGAGGGATCCTTCTCAGGATTCCGAAAGTGGATGACTTTCGCTGACATCCAAGACGATAAGAAGTTGCTGAATTGGAGGCTCTGATAAAATATCAGCGAAAGGCACTGGCCCGAAGAAAGTGCCCACCTAATCATTTTTTGGAACCAACTGGGGACTTTTTTAAAATCATGTTTTTATATTATTTTTAAGATTTACTTATTGATTACGAAATAAGAGTTTCACTTTAAAAAACACAATTCGAATGGATAAAAAAGAGCGTTTTGGCTCCAGGAGAGATGGCTAAAGTAAACCAAAAATGCACTTTGATAATCAATGTGTTCTCCTTTGGCCTTAAATACCTGCTGCAGACATGTCCTCCGGCATGTCCTTTACCAGGTTGTTTATGTGATGTGCCTCCGCCCTATAGTTATCTTTGTTTGTAACACCAGTTTTGTCAGCCATATCGTCGTCAAACGCCCAAAAATTCTTAATAGGGTTGATGTCTGGGCTTCGTGAAGGTTCAGTCCGACAAGACCGGAGGTAAGAGTTGGTCTTCGTTGGAGTGTGCTTCAGGTCGTGGATCTGCTAAAATATGAACTTGTTTTCAAGTCCCATCGGGAACAGCGAAAACTTGTTTCCCGTAGGATGTCAATATAGAGATTTGTTGTTATTGCAATGCCAATTTTTACGAGGCGACCTACTCCACACCATCAAACTTCCTTCTCCATGCGTACCTTGGGTATGGTGCTACTACAGCTCCCCACCTAGCCTACATGGAAAAATGATACATGAAATAGCGCCTGCGATAGTGTTTGGGTGTAAGAAAATCCCTGAAGAAGGTGAAGTATACACCGAAACGTCGGAAAATAGACGCAACAACGTTTTAGCTGCTTTATAAGACTGAAAGAGCCGATGATAGTCAAACAAAATTGAGCACAACAGTCGAAAGCATCCTATCAAATTTATTTATGTAGGTGTAATCTCGATTTTGTAAGACAATTTACCGAGGAACCACATTCGACACTACCGGATAGTGATCTGAGCTGGGCTACTGTTAAACAACCGGATGTGAGATATGATAGTTCATATTGGTTAAGCAGAACGGGAGAATCCAGACTCAGGATCGTGAGGCAGCCGCGATTGATTTCCATGGTTGAGCGCTTGGCATTAAGGTCGCTAGTGATGATATACGGAACCTACCGCAGAGTCAGATTGATGATGTCTTACCGAAGGGCGACCAATGAAATAAAACTGACTTTCTAAGGCAGTTCGCCGTGATGATCCTGACCGCCGTGATGAATCACCCCGTTATAAGAATGGTTGGTGCTACCCAGCAATTCCAATAGGACATCGATGGAAAATGATTCGATATCTGTCAAAAGTAATCTTGCTCTGCGAGCAGGGTTATTTGATAATTATTGAAATGTCACTTTTAAGTTTAATTTCAATTCAATTATCCAAATGAGACAGAACCTAAAACAGTCGCAGTCGAGCGGTGATTTCGGAGCTAACTGTTTCAGGGTATGAAACGGGGAAGACTATTCCTGGGAATGCGTTTCGTTTTCCAGCTGTTGACGAAATTCAGAAATTGGGGGCCATTCACCGGTGGCCAGCCGGCTGCAGCTACCGCTCACAGTCGCTTGTGCAGCTGTAATGACGGGAGGACGGTGAGCCGATATGGATGTTGAGCTTACCTTGTTGAGTGCTGTAACACGGCTCCTTTTCGCGACAGAGTTCTGGTGGAAGTCTTCTTTCGGATTCCATGGAACTCCACTCCCTTCAAATAGCCTTTTGTGATGGTCCGATGCTTATTTTCACATTCCGTTAGGTTGGGAACGCCAAATCGGTTGCCAAGCGAGGGAGGTCATGTGGCAGCCCAAAAATGAAACAGTTGTGTAATTTATTACGCTGACTATCTACAAGACCATCCAAGCGGTGGAGTCGATCACGAAGGGAATTCTTCTAAAATTCAGAACATAATTCTTCGGGGATTGCTTTCGGATTCTAAGCAAAAGATTTCTTTCGGTAGATCGATAGAATTCTGTTCAATGCCCAAAAGGATTCTGTTCGGTAACCTCAAAATATTTTATTCGGAAGCACAGAATGGCCGAATGGATTTTGTTCGGAAATGTTCCGAACGAAATTCTTTTCTTCCGTACAGAATTATTTGTGTCTCTGAATAAAAATCTCTTAGGTTTTCGAACGGAATTTTTTTTGTTTCTTTCAAACTGAATCCTTCGGGGCTTTCAAACGGAAAACTGTTGGGCTCCTGAATGGAATCCTTTTAGGATTCTGAATGGAATTATTCTGGGCTACCGAACGATATCGTTTGGGGTTTGGAACGGAATTCTTTTGGGTTTCCGACCGGAGTTATTAGTGTCTCTGAATATAATCTTTTTGGGTTTCCGAACGGAATTATTTTGGCTTCCGTACGGAATACTTCCTGATTTCCGAACGGATTTTTTTAGGGCTGTCGAAAGGATTTTTTGTTTGTTTCTGGAAGGAAATATTTGAGATTCCGAAATGAATTATTTTGGATTTCCGATCGGATTTTTCTTAGTATTATTAGTGATTATAGAATGAAGCCCGTGGTGAATTTCAAATTCACCACACGTTTATCTGCATATATTTCCAAAAGCCCAAATCTGGCGTAATAGTTTTCATACAGAGCCGAAACTCAAATCATGATTGTTCTGCATAACTAAGCAAACGATCTACCATTATTTCAGCCGCATGCGCGTTATGGTTCTTTCATCTCGTGCTCTTGAAAAAAATATTGGAAAAGCACGTGGTTTACAAAATGGCCGATTTCTGGCTCCATTCTATAATCACCTTAGGAATTCTTTTGGATTTCCGAATGGAATACTTTTGGGCTTCTGAATGGAATTTTTCTTATCTACCGAACAGAATTCGGTTAGGCACTAGGTGGTATACTATGAGGCTTCCGAACAGAGTTAGTTGTGCCTCTGAACGAAAACTTTTTGAGCTTCCGAACGAAACTGTTTTGGCTTCCAGGAACAGGAAGGAACCGTTTTGGGCTCCTGAACGGAATTCCTTTGAGTGTCTTAAAGGAATTCTTTTGGGATTCTGAGCGGACTTATTTTTTGTTTCTGAATGATATTATGGTGGCTTTTATACGAAATCCTTTCGAAGGCTCTCGAACAGAGCTATTTGTGTTTTGAATAGAAGCCTTTTGGGCTTCCGGACGGAATTATTTTGGGCAGCCTATAGGAATTGTTCTAGTTTTTTGTTGAGAAATTTTTTGTCGATTCCGAAAGGAATCATTTTGGTCTTCCGAACCGAATACTTTTAAGTTTCTGGAAGGACTTATTTGGAATTCCGAATAAAATACTTTGTGGCTTCTGAATGGATTTTTTCTAGGCTACCGAACAGAATCCTTTTAGTCCACCAAGCGAATTTTTTTCAGGCTTCCAAACTGAGGGTTTCCTTTTAAGCTTCCTATCGGAATTCTTCTGGGCTTCCAAACAAAATTATTAGTGTCTCTGAACGGAATTCTTTTGGGTTTACTGAACTGAGATATGTTGGCTTCCAAACGGAATTCTTCTGAGCTGCTGACGGATTTTTTAGATTTCTGAATGGAAATATTTGGGCTTTCGAAAGGAATCAATCTAGGCTGCCGAACGAAATTCTTTCAAGCTTCTGAAAGTAGTTTTTTTTTGACTTCCTAATTGAATTGTTTTGAACTTTTGAATGGAATTATTCAGGCTTCCAAGTGCAATCCTCCTGGGCTTAGAAAATGAATCCTTCTGGGCCACCGAAACGAATTATTTATGTCTGTGATAGGAATCCTTTTTGTTTCCCAACGAAATCTTTCTGGACTTCCGTTTGACTTCCAAAAGGAGTTTTTTTTGGATTCTGAATGCAAATATTTAGGCTTCCGAAAATGTGCATGTTCCATCTGGGGAATTCTTTTGTTGCTCTAATTGTAATAATTTTGACTTTCTCTGAACGGAATCTTTTAGAGTTTTCGAGCGAAACTACTTTGGCTTCCTAGTGGAATCATTCTGAGCTTTCGAACATTCGAACGGAATTCCTTTTGGCTTCCCAACGGTTTTCTTTTTCTGGCCTTCGGAAGGAAAATATTTGAGCTTCCGAAAAAGATCATTTCCAGCCTTTCCAACGTAAGCCTTTGGGCTTCCAAACGGAATTCTTTGCGCTTCCGAACAGAATTATTAGTGTCTCTGAACTGAGTTATGTTGGCTTCCAAACAGAATTCTTCTGGGCTCCCGAATGTAATCCTTCTGGATTTTTTTTCTTGGCTTCTGGAAGGAAATATTTGGACTTTCGAAAGGAATCATTCTGGGCTACCAACCGGAATTTTTCTAAGTTTCTGAAAGCAGTTCTTTCGAACTTACGAATTGAATTCTCTTGGGCGGGCTTCTCATTGGAATTAATTAGACTTCCTAACGCAATTCTCCTGGACTTCCGAAGGAAATTATTCTGTGCGTTCGAACCGAATCCTTCTGTGCCTTCCAGCGGAATTATGTTGGGCTTCCGATCAGAGCTATTCGTGTTTGAATGAAATCTTTTTTTTTTGTATCTTTATTAAAGAGACTTTCAGTCCTAGGCTGGCTCGTCTCCGAGAATGAAATCTTTTTCAGTTTTCGAACGAACCAAAAATTTTGGTTTCCAAACGGAATTCTTCTGAGTTTTTGAAACGAATTCTTTTAGGCTTGCCAACGGGGTTCTTTTGGGGCTCTGATTGAAGTTATTTTGACTTCCTCTGAGCAGAATCTTTTTGAGTTTTCAAAAGAAAATATTTTGGCTTCCATTCCGGGCTCTAATTTTTCTAATTTTTCTAAACGTCCGAACGGAATTCCTTTTGTCTTCCGAACGGATTTATTTTTCTGTGTTTCGGAAAGAAAATATTTTGGCTTCCGAAAGGAATCATACTGTGCTTTTCATCTTTCACCTTTGGGGCTTCCGGACGGAATTCTTTGCGCTTCCGAACAGAATCCTTTTGGGCCTTCGAGCGGAATTCTTTTGGGCTTCCGAAGAGAACTATTTGTGTTTCTGAACGGAATCTTTTTCAGTTTCCGAACGAAACAATTTTGCCTTCCGAAAGGAAATCTTCAGGGCTTCCGAACGAAATTTTTCTGATTTACTGAAAGAAATTCTTTTGGGATTCCGAACAGAATCTTTTTGGATCTTTCTGCGGCTTCGAATAGAATTATTTATGTCTGTGATCCATTTTGTGTTTCCGAATGAAATCTTTCTGGACTAACGTTTGACTTCCGAACGGAGCTTTTTTTGGGTTTCTGTTCGGAAATAATTAGGCTTTCGAATGGAATTATTCTGGGTTTTTCCAACGGAATCCTTTTTGGCCCCCAAACAGAATCGTTCTGTGCCTTCCAGCGAAATTATTTTGGGCTTCTGAACAGAACAGCTATTAATGAAATCCTTTTCAGTTTTCGAACGAAAACATTTTGGCTTCTAAACGGAATCATTCTGGTCTTCCGAATGCAATCGTTCTGGGATTACGAACGAAATGTTTCTGAGATTTTGAAAGAAACTCTTTTAGGTTTGCGAATGGGATTATTTTGACTTTCTCTGAACGGAATCTTTTTGAGTTTACAAACGAAACTATTTTGGCTTCCATGTGGAATCATTCTGAGTTTCCAAACGTCCGAACGGATTTTTTTTTAGTTTCCGAACGAAATATTTGACTTCCGAAAGGGATAATTCTGTCTGGGCTTCCCAACGGAACCCTTTTGAGCCTCCGGACGGAGTTCTTGGCTTTTCCAAACAAAATCATTTTGGGCCCTCGAGCGGAATTATTTTGGGCTTCCGAAGAGAAATATTTGTGTCTCTGAACGGAATCATTTTCAATTACCAAAAGAAACAATTTTGGTTTCCAAACGGAATTCTTTCCGAAAGAAATTCTTTTGGGCTTCCGAACGCTTTTTTTTTACTTACTGAAAGGAATTCTTTTGGGTTTCCGAACAGAATTCTTTTGAATCCTTCTGGACCTTCGAAAAAAATTATTTATGTCTGTGATGGGAATCTTTCTTGTATTTCCGAACGAAATCTTTCTGGACTTCCGTTTGGCTTCCGAACGGAACTTTTTTTTGGGTTTCTATTCAGAAATACTTAGGCTTCCGAAAAGAATTATTCTGGGTTTTCGAACGGAACCCATTTGGGCTTCCAAACAGAATCCTTCTGTGCCTCACAGCGGAATTATTTTGGGCTTCCGAACAGAACAGCTATTCGGGTCTAAATGAAATCTTTTTCAGTTTTCGAAAGAAAATGTTTTGGCTTCTAAACAAAATCATTTTGGGCTTCCGGCTCTGATTAGAATTATTTTGACTTTCTTTGAACAGTTTTTTTTAGGATCAGAACGAAACTATTTTGGCTTTCAAGTGGAATCATTCTGGGCCTTCGAGTGGAATTTTTCTTGACTTTTATTTGGGCTTCCTCAATCTGGGCTTTCCAACGGAACCCTTTTGGGCTTCCGGACGGAATTCTTTGCCCTTCCAAACATAATACTTTTGGGCCTCCGAGCGGAATTCATTCGGGTTTCCGAAGAGAACTATTTGTGTGTATGAACAGAATCTGCTTCATTTTCCGAACGAAGCAATTCATATCAAAACGAATTCTTCTGACTTCCGTACTGAAATCTCACTGAAACTTACTGAAATGAATTATTTTGGATTTTGGCTTTCGAACGGATTCTGAACGAAAACATTTAGGCTTCCGAAAGGAATTATTCTGGACTTTCTGACGGAATCCTTTCGGGCTTGCGAAAACAATCATTCTGTGCCTCCCAGCGGAATTATTTTGGGCTTCCTATCAGAGCTATTCGTGCCGGAATTAAATTTTTCTCGGTTCCCGAAAGAAAATATGTTGGCTTCTAAACGGAATCATTCTGCGCTTTCGAACGAAATGTTTCTAAGTTTTTGAAAGGAGTTCTTTTAGGCTTGCGAACGTAGTTTTATTTGGGGCTCTGATTGTAATGATTTTGACTTTATTTTAACGGAATTTTTTTGGGTTTTCAAACGAAACTATTTGCGAGAATGCTTCTGGGCTTCCGAACGATTTTTTTACTGAAAGGAATTCTTTTGGGCTTCCGAGCAGAACCCTTCTGTGCCTCCAAGCGGAATTATTTTGGGCTTCCGAACAGAACAGCTATTCGGGTCTAAATGATATCTTTCTCAGTTTACGAACGAAAATATTTTGGCTTCTAAACGAAATCATTCTGGTCTTCCGGCTCTGATTTGAATTATTTTGACTTTCTCTGAAAGGATTTTTTTTAGTTTTCGAACAAAACTATTTTGGCTTCCAAGAAATTTTTCTGAACCTCCAAATGGATTTTTTTTGGCTTCCGAACGGAATTTATTTCTGTTTTGGAAAAGAAATATTTTGGCTTCCGAAAGAATCATTCTGGGAACGGTTCCAACCCTTTTGGACATCCGGATGGAATTCTTTGCGCTTCCGAACCGAATCCTTTAGGGCCATCGAGAGGAAATCTTTTGAGCTTTCGAAGATAACTATTTGTGTCTGTGAGCGGAATTCATTTTGAGTTTCCGAACAAAACAATTTTGACTTCTAAACGGAATTTCTTCAGAAAGGAATTTTTCTGTGCTCCAGAACGGAAATCTTTGACATACTGAAAAGAATTCTTTTGGGTTTCCGAACAAAATCTTTTGGATTTGCGAATGGAGCATTTCAAGCTTCTGAACGAAATCTTTTTCTTTAAACAAAAGCTTTTAGAGATTCCGAATAGAATTCTTCTGGTATTCCTTTTATAATGACACGAGATTCCGTTTAAAAGTCCAAAAGATTTTTTTTTTCGGAACCTAAAAGAATTTATTTCAGAAATCCAAAAGGATACTTTTCAATAAGTTTGTATATTTGGGAAGCACAATCACACTTTGCGATGCTGCAATTTTTAAGTTTAAATTATCACAATTGATGTCATCTTATCATTAGTAGTTAGTAGGGAAGAGACATAGAGCAATATACTTCGTTGCAATCAAAGTGAGAAAATTACTTAATTTTTGGGACGAACGGGTTGAAATTTAGGTTCAGGTTATTTTAGCTACTTATCCGGGCGATTGACGTTGAAAATATGTGGCCCGGTGTCTTGCTTGATATTTGAAATAATTTTTGAATCATGTGAACTATTTAACTCAAAATGGCAAATTAATGAGATCTAAAGGCTTATTTTTGAATAAATTTGTGCGATTAAAAATTCGGAAAAAAATTTAAAAAATAGTGTTCAAAGAAGAAATTAAACAGTTGCTTAAAATGGAAAAGCACTGTACCTCTCTTTTCGGTGTCGTCATCATCATCATCAACATGAGTCGAAAAAACATGTGAGATGAAGCGTGACATAACCCGGCAACAACTTGCCGTTGCCATCGCTTACCGTACACATGTTTGCGGGTCTGGTCACCGCTCTCGCACAGTCCCAACCGAAGTCCCACTGACTGTCGGTCTATCGTCTGCCGCTTCTATCCGGAACTTGGAAATTCAAAATAAATTACCAACACGCAAAGTTCTCCTGTTCGGGCCGGCACCCACCACAAATTCAGTTCGGTTCGGACTGCTTTTTTCTTCTCCGCTGAAGATCGAGAATTTTCTAATGAGCAACCCTATCCTAACCTCAATCTGAACTTGTCCGCCAATTTACACATACACGATTGCTCATTTGTCCGGTGCAACCCCACTGACTGGGGGAGTAGGAGTCACTTTTCTCACCTCTTCTTCCACCAGAAAAGCGGCAGACACGGGAGGAAATAGAGTTGTCTCGTCTTCGTCATCATTTGCGTTGCGTTGTCGTCCGGCACTGATGTGAGTTGGACCCTTGGGGCAGGCAGCCGGGGAGGACATTTGCATATTTCTTTGTTGCCCATGTACTTTCCTCCGGAGTATGTGCGGTGGTACCTTTGGGGGAAGACGGTCCAATTTGAACCACGTTATTTTAATGTCTTATTATGCAAAAGTTTGAGAACAATCACGACTAACTAATAAGCCGCAGATTTCAGAAACAATATTTAGACAGACTTACTTTGTTTTGCGAGTTACGATGCTGGAAAACAATCATAGCAACCACTTTTGTTTATAACTTTGCTTCGAAGCAATTTTAGTATGAGGTGGTGCTCCGCATTATCCCTTCGGACCGTATTACACCGCTCTCCCCGCAAAAGATGCGTAATGAGTGGAAAAGTGCTCGCAATGTTACAATGGTTTTATGATTTCTGCTGAAACATTTCCACCCCACATGCCGCCCCACACTTACCTCAGAACGGGTTGAACCCAAAGCGTCGTCGTTTTCTTCATGCGTAGCCGTGTAGTGAATTCTTTTCTCATATTTCTTGACCGTGGACGACTGACCGTTGCTTGTTCCGGGGAAATACCTACTTACTGTGCGGAGCTGTCTGATGACCGTGGGATAACAAGCAACAAATTGGCATCGGAACAGGATTTTTCCGCTGACGTCAATCGCGCGATGGGAATGGCTCTTCAAAGGAACGTGGACGCGACTTTGTTTACAATCAATAGCCTAAAATTGTTGGAAGAGGAAAAAATCCCATAATTTCCATCAAATCTCATTTGTTTGTATTTATTTAAAAGCTGCAAACTAATATTCAAAAGCAAATTTAAAAATTAAATGATGATTAAATATATATTACGACACCTAAATAAGCACACTTTATTCAGAGAAGCTGTGCATTTATAACATTTTAAAATGTTATTGGAATTCCAGTTATGTGTCCAGTGCCCCGTGTATACCAACTTGAAATGTCAGCATTCGATATAAACGACAAAGCATTTTCCTTAAGACTAATTAGCATAATAAATTATAATGAATTCCAATAAATGTTTCACAACCGCCCAAAAATTGCATTAAGCTTAACATTCACAACAATGCTTCCATCACAATCCACTCAAGTGTTCACTTATAGCTAATAAGGGTACCGTTAATCCCCTTGATTTATTTCCGATTCCCCTTTAGTCCCCACCGGCCAGCTGCAAGCCAATGTCCAAAACTCTCTAAAAACCCATCGCACTTTCAACGCGCGCCCATCATCTGTGGGAGCGCAGCCATTGCGTCGCCATCGTCACCGCGCACGTTCGAACAATAGATAATGAGCTCATCTAAATGCAGCGTAATCGCACTCGGAATTATTGCTGCGCGCAGTCGTTGGCTTGTTCCTCGCCCGCCCGGGTCAAAAAATCCGTCAAGCTTATCCGAATCGGAATCGGAAAAGAAAGAAAATTCGACCCAAGTGGTTTTAAATAAATTTAGCAAATTACGGTGCGATAGCATTGTTTTCGGGGGGGCACCTCGGATGGACCGATGTTAACAATAAGGCATCACAATGAGTGACTAGAATAAGACAATTATTCACAAACTTTTACGAATATTAATCTTTTGTTGTATGAATTAATCTACAATCATTGTGATTTACTTATGACAACGGGCAGCAGCTCGTGCTATCTGTGTTTCATGTTCTACTAAAGCATATAAACACTAAAAAGTATGCATTTTGTTACTACAATATTGAATAAAGCAAAAATCATTCCAAAATGGTACAATATCAGATTCAAAATACATGCCAGTCTCATCAATAGTTTCCACAATTCTGTTTCTAAATAGTTTCAGAAAATTTCATCAAGTAGAAAAGTTCAGCTTACTGCAAATTGCTTAATAGTGTAAAGTGCTTATAAATTGTTTGGATGTTTTTAATTATTAATTTTTGCCGCAAAGTCTCGAGTTAATCAAATGAATTAAGGTTACTTTGAAATGACAAAAAAAAACACTCAAGTCTGATTTTTTTGAAAACAATAAATAAGCACGAGCCTCACGAAAACAATGACTCGTTTCGTAAATCCTGAGAACCTGGACGCCACTGTTACCAATGCTGTCCTCGTTGGTTAGTCATGAAGCACGATCCCGAGCAAAATTTGAAAGCGATTTGGATACTTATTTGATGCTTACTGTTGGTCAGGTGCCAAATCAGGTAGTAATTGTTTTTGTTATTTACATAAATGGCTGAGCTACTGAAACAAACCGCAGAAAAATAATCCATACTAGAAAGTAGTGAACCAACGTTTTTGCATCTTTCTAACAAAGTGATGATTTTGAATAGAATAAAACTGAAACGTCTTATGACATGTGATCAAATCGAGTCTGTAGAAACCAATTGCGATAGCAATTTGATTCGAACATATTAATATGACTACGAATTTCTTTCACTGCATTGCTCGGGCAATTTGAAGGGAAATAAACAGTCGGACACTCCATCGATAGAATGAAACAAAGAAACGATTTCATCACTGTGCGAAACACAGACTTTGAATGTTGGCAGTGCTCGACGACAGCAGTCCGAATACGTGTCTTTCGAACGGAGCAGCCAAAGCGCACCATCCCATCGGTTGGTGGCAGCTGAAGCAAGTGCCAGCTTTTGCATATTCATGATTAGTTGAATTTTCGAATCAGATACAATTTAAAGAAATTATTTTTGGGTTTTGCTTTGATGCAAGGGATAGACAGGACAGGATGGATTCAAGGTTCTTAAATCAATGTACAATCACTTCGTCAATAGATGGAAGAGATTAGCGCAGGGGTGAAAAATTCATTTTCAGTGCAAACTAGGTGGCTACCCCATACAAAAATCCAAGATCCAAGAATTTGACAGATTGAAACAGCTGATTGAATTCACCTTGTCAACGGAAAATTTATTTTTCGGTTCCAACGGAAATACATTCGAAATTCCAACGGAAATTGATTCAAATTTCCAACGTAAATTCATTCGAATTTCCAACGGAAATTCATTCGAATTTCCAAAGGAAATTCATTCAAATTTCCAACGGAAATTCATTCGAATTTCCAACGGAAATTCATTCGAATTTCCAACGGAAATTCATTCGAATTTCAACGGAAATTCATCTCAACGAAATTCATTCAATTTCAACGGAAATTCATTCGAATTTCAACGGAAATTCATCTCAATTTCCAACGGAAATTCATTCGAATTTCCAACGGAAATTCATTCCAATTCATTCAATTCAACGGAAATTCATTCGAATTTCAACGGAAATTCATTCGAATTTCCAACGGAAATTCATTCAATTTCAACGGAAATTCATTTCAATTTCCAACGGAATTCATTCGAATTTCCAACGGAAATTCATCTCAATTCCAACGGAAATTCATTCAATTTCCAACGGAAATTCATTCGAATTTCAACGGAAATTCATTCGAATTTCCAACGGAAATTCATTCAATTTCCAACGGAAATTCATTCGAATTTCCAACGGAAATTCATTCGAATTTCAACGGAAATTCATTCAATTTCAACGGAAATTCATTCGAATTTCCAACGGAAATTCATTCAATTTCAACGGAAATTCATTCGAATTTCAACGGAAATTCATTCGAATTTCCAACGGAAATTCATTCAATTTCAACGGAAATTCATCTCAATTTCCAACGGAAATTCATTCAATTCAACGGAAATTCATTCGAATTTCCAACGGAAATTCATTCGAATTCAACGGAAATTCATTCGAATTTCAACGGAAATTCATTTCGAATTTCAACGGAAATTCATTCAATTTCAACGGAAATTCATTCGAATTTCCAACGGAAATTCATTCATTCAATTTCCAACGGAAATTCATTCGAATTTCAACGGAAATTCATTCGAATTTCAACGGAAATTCATTCAATTTCAACGGAAATTCATTCGAATTTCCAACGGAAATTCATTCGAATTTCCAACGGAAATTCATTCGAATTTCCAACGGAAATTCGTTCAATTTCCAACGAATTCATTCGATTTCCAACGGAAATTCATTCTGAATTTCAACGAAATTCATCTGAATTTCCAACGGAAATTCATTCAATTTCAACGGAAATTCATTCAATTTCAACGGAAATTCATTTCAATTTCCAACGGAAATTCATTCAATTTCAACGGAAATTCATTCAATTTCCAACGGAAATTCATTCGAATTTCCAACGGAAATTCATTCAATTTTCAACGGAAATTCATTCAATTTCCAACGGAAATTCATTCGAATTTCCAACGGAAATTCATTCAATTTCCAACGGAAATTCATTCGAATTTCCAACGGAAATTCATTCAATTTCCAACGGAAATTCATTCGAATTTCAACGGAAATTCATTCGAATTTCCAACGGAAATTCATTCAATTTCCAACGGAAATTCATTCAATTTCAACGGAAATTCATTCAATTTCAACGGAAATTCATTCGAATTTCAACGGAAATTCATTCGAATTTCCAACGGAAATTCATTCAATTTCAACGGAAATTCATTCGAATTTCAACGGAAATTCATTCAATTTCAACGGAAATTCATTCGAATTTCAACGAAATTCATTCGAATTTCAACGGAAATTCATTCGAATTTCAACGGAAATTCATTCAATTTCCAACGGAAATTCATTCAATTTCAACGGAAATTCATTCAATTCAACGGAAATTCATTCGAATTTCAACGGAAATTCATTCAATTTCAACGGAAATTCATTCAATTTCAACGGAAATTCATTCGAATTTCCAACGGAAATTCATTCGAATTTCCAACGGAAATTCATTCGAATTCAATTCAACGGAAATTCATTCAATTCAACGGAAATTCATTCAATTTCAACGGAAATTCATTCGAATTTCCAACGGAAATTCATTCAATTTCAACGGAAATTCATTCAATTTCAACGGAAATTCATTCAAATTTCACGGAAATTCATTCGAATTTCCAACGGAAATTCATTCGAATTTCAACGGAAATTCATTCAATTTCAACGAAATTCATTCAATTTCCGACGGAAATTCATTCAATTTCAACGGAAATTCATTCAATTTCCAACGGAAATTCATTCGAATTTCAACGGAAATTCATTCAATTTCCAACGGAAATTCATTCAATTTCCAACGGAAATTCATTCAATTTCCAACGGAAATTCATTCGAATTTCCAACGGAAATTCATCTCGAATTTCCAACGGAAATTCATTCGAATTTCAACGGAAATTCATTCGAATTTCCAACGGAAATTCATTCGAATTTCCAACGGAAATTCATTTCAAAATTTCAACGGAAATTCATTCAATTTCCAACGGAAATTCATTCGAATTTCCAACGGAAATTCATTCAAATTTCCAGCGGAAATTCATTCAAATTTTCAACGGAAGTTTATTCGATTTTCAACGGAAATTCATTCAATTTCAACGGAAATTCATTCAATTTCAACGGAAATTCATTCGAATTTCCAACGGAAATTCATTCGAATATCCACCGAAATTCATTCGAATTTCCAACGGAAATTCATTCGAATTTCCAACGGAAATTCATTAGAATTTCCAACAAAATTCATTCAAATTTCCAACGGAAATTCATTCAATTTCCAACGGAAATTCATTCGAATTTCAACGGAAATTCATTCAATTTCCAACGGAAATTCATTCGAATTTCCAACGGAAATTCATTCAATTTCAACGGAAATTCATTCAAATTTCCAACGGAAATTCATTCAATTTCAACGGAAATTCATTCAATTTCAACGGAAATTCATTCGAATTTCCAACGGAAATTCATTCAATTTCAACGGAAATTCATTCGAAATTCCAACGGAAATTCATTCGAACTTCCAACGGAAATTCATTCAATTTCCAACGGAAATTCATTCAATTTCCATCGGAAATTCATTCAATTTCAACGGAAATTCATTCAATTTCCAACGGAAATTCATTCGAATTTCAACGGAAATTCATTCAATTTCAACGGAAATTCATTCAATTTCAACGGAAATTCATTCAATTTCAACGGAAATTCATTCGAATTTCAACGGAAATTCATTCAATTTCAACGGAAATTCATTCAATTTCCAGCGGAAATTCATTCGAATTTCCAGCGAAATTCATTCAAATTTCAGCGGAAATTCATTCGATTTTCAACGGAAATTCATTCGAATTTCCAACGGAAATTCATTCAATTTCAGCGGAAATTCATTCAATTTCCCGGAAATTCATTCAATTTCCAGCGGCTTCATTCGAAATTCATTCAGCGGAAATTCATTCAATTTCAGCGGAAATTCATTTCAATTTCAGTGAAATTCATTCTGAATTTCAGCGAAATTCATTCGAAGTTGTTTCCAATTCCAACGAAAAATACCCATTATTCGAATTTCCAACGAGAAATTCATTCGAATTTCCAACGGAAATTCATTCGAATTTCAACGGAAATTCATTTCAATTCAACGGAAATTCATTCAATTTCAACGAAATTCATTCAATTTCCAACGGAAATTCATTCGAATTTCCAACGAAATTCATTCGAATTTCCAACGGAAATTCATTCAATTCCAACGGAAATTCATTCGAATTTCCAACGGAAATTCATTCAATTCCAACGAGTTCAATTCAATTGTTCAATTTCCAGCGGAAATTCATTTCAATTTCCAACGGAAATTCATTCAATTTCCAACGGAAATTCATTCGAATTTCAACGAAATTCATTCAATTTCCAACGGAAATTCATTCGAATTTCCAACGGAAATTCATTCGAATTTCCAACGAAATTCATTCAAATTTCCAGCGGAAATTCATTCGAATTTCCAGCGGAAATTCATTCAATTTCCAACGGAAATTCATTCAATTTCAACGGAAATTCATTCAATTTCAACGGAAATTCATTCGAATTTCAACGGAAATTCATTTCAATTTCAACGGAAATTCATTCAATTTCAACGGAAATTCATTTCAATTTCAACGAAATTCATTCAATTTCCAACGGAAATTCATTCGAATTTCAACGGAAATTCATTCGAATTTCAACGGAAATTCATTCGAATTTCAACGGAAATTCATTCGAATTTCAACGGAAATTCATTCCAATTTCAACGGAAATTCATTCAATTTCAACGGAAATTCATTCGAATTTCAACGGAAATTCATTCAATTTCAACGGAAATTCATTCGAATTTCAACGGAAATTCATTCGAATTTCAACGGAAATTCATTCGAATTTCAACGGAAATTCATTTCAATTTCAACGGAAATTCATTCAATTTCAACGGAAATTCATTTCAATTTCAACGGAAATTCATTCAATTTCAACGGAAATTCATTTCAATTTCAACGGAAATTCATTCAATTTCAACGGAAATTCATTCAATTTCAAATTCAATTTCAACGGAAATTCATTCGAATTTCAACGGAAATTCATTCAATTTCAATTCAGCGGAAATTCGTTCCAACGAAAATTCATTCAATTTCCAACGAAATTCATTCAATTTCCAACGGAAATTCATTTAATTTCAACGGAAATTCATTTCAATTTCAACGGAAATTCATTCAATTTCCAACGGAAATTCATTCAATTTCAACGGAAATTCATTTCGAATTTCAACGGAAATTCATTCAATTTCAACGGAAATTCATTCGAATTTCAACGGAAATTCATTCAATTCAACGAAATTCATTTCAATTTCAACGGAAATTCATTCAATTTCAACGGAAATTCATTCAATTTCCAACGGAAATTCGATTTCCAACGGAAATTCATTCAATTTCAACAATTCATTTAATTTCAACGAAAATTCATTTCGAATTTCCAACGGAAATTCATTCGAATTTCCAACGGAAATTCATTCAATTTCAACGGAAATTCATTCAATTTCAACGGAAATTCATTCAATTTCCAACGGAAATTCAATTTCAACGAAATTCATTGAATTTCAACGGAAATTCATTCGAATTTCCAACGGAAATTCATTCGAATTTCCAACGGAAATTCATTCAATTTCAACGGAAATTCATTCAATTTCCAACGGAAATTCATTCAATTTCCAAACGAAATTCATTCAATTTCCAACGGAAATTCATTCGAATTTCAACGGAAATTCATTCAATTTCAACGGAAATTCATTCAATTTCAACGGAAATTCATTCAATTTCAACGGAAATTCATTCGAATTTCAACGGAAATTCATTCAATTTCCAACGGAAATTCATTTCAATTTCAACGGAAATTCATTTCAATTTCAACGGAAATTCATTTCGAATTTCAACGGAAATTCATTCATTCAATTTCAACGGAAATTCATTCAATTTCCAACGGAAATTCATTCAATTCCAACGGAAATTCATTTCAATTTCAACGGAAATTCATTTAATTTCAACGGAAATTCATTCAATTTCAACGGAAATTCATTCGAATTTCAACGAAATTCATTCAATTTCGGAAATTCATTCGAATTTCAACGGAAATTCATTCAATTTCAACGAAATTCATTCAATTTCAACGGAAATTCATTCGAATTTCCAACGGAAATTCATTCGAATTTCCAACGGAAATTCATTCAATTTCCAACGAAATTCATTCAATTTCCAAATTCAATTCATTCAATTTCCAACGAAATTCATTTCAATTTCCAACGGAAATTCATTCAATTTCCAACGGAAATTCATTCAATTTCAACGGAAATTCATTCAATTTCAACGAAATTCATTCAATTTCCAACGGAAATTCATTCAATTTCAACGAAATTCATTCAATTTCAACGGAAATTCATTCAATTTCAACGGAAATTCATTCAATTTCAACGGAAATTCATTTCAATTCAACGGAAATTCATTCAATTTCAACGGAAATTCATTCAATTTCAACGGAAATTCATTCAATTTCAACGGAAATTCATTCAATTTCAACGAAATTCATTCGAATTTCAACGGAAATTCATTCGAATTTCCAACGGAAATTCATTCGAATTTCCAACGGAAATTCATTCAATTTCCAACGGAAATTCATTCAATTTCAACGGAAATTCATTCGAATTTCAACGAAATTCATTCGAATTTCCAACGGAAATTCATTCAATTTCCAACGGAAATTCATTCGAATTTCAACGGAAATTCATTTTAATTCAACGGAAATTCATTCGAATTTCAACGGAAATTCATTCGAATTTCCAACGGAAATTCATTTCAATTTCAACGGAAATTCATTCGAATTTCCAACGGAAATTCATTCGAATTTCAACGGAAATTCATTCGAATTTCCAACGGAAATTCATTTCGAATTTCAACGGAAATTCATTTCGAATTTCAACGGAAATTCATTCAATTTCAACGAAATTCATTCAATTTCAACGGAAATTCATTCAATTCCAACGGAAATTCATTCAATTTCAACGGAAATTCATTCAATTTCAACGGAAATTCATTCAATTTCAACGGAAATTCATTCAATTTTCCAACGGAAATTCATTCCAATTTCCAACGGAAATTCATTCAATTTCAACGGAAATTCATTCGAATTTCAACGGAAATTCATTCGAATTTCAACGGAAATTCATTCAATTTTCAACGGAAATTCATTCAATTTCAACGGAAATTCATTTTAATTCAACGGAAATTCATTCCAATTTCCAACGGAAATTCATTCGAATTTCAACGGAAATTCATTCAATTTCAACGAAATTCATTCAATTTCAACGGAAATTCATTTCAATTTCAACGGAAATTCATTTCAATTTCAACGGAAATTCATTTTAATTTCAACGGAAATTCATTCGAATTTCCAACGGAAATTCATTCGAATTTCAACGGAAATTCATTCGAATTTCCAACGGAAATTCATTCAATTTCAACGGAAATTCATTTCAATTTCAACGGAAATTCATTTCAATTTCCAACGGAAATTCATTCAATTTCCAACGGAAATTCATTCAATTTCAACGGAAATTCATTCGAATTTTCCAACGGAAATTCATTCGAATTTCAACGGAAATTCATTCAATTTCAACGGAAATTTCATTCAATTTCAACGGAAATTGTTCGAATTTCCAACGGAAATTCATTCAATTTCAACGGAAATTCATTCGAATTTCAACGGAAATTCATTCAATTTCAACGGAAATTCATTCCAATTTCAACGGAAATTCATTCCAATTTCAACGAAATTCATTCAATTTCCAACGGAAATTCATTCAATTTCCAACGGAAATTCGTTCAATTTCAAGAAATTCATTCAATTTCAACGGAAATTCATTCAATTTCCAACGAAATTCATTCGAATTTCAACGGAAATTCATTCGTATTTCCAACGGAAATTCATTCGAATTTCAACGGAAATTCATTTCAATTTCCAACGGAAATTCATTTAATTTCAACGGAAATTCATTCGAATTTCCAACGGAAATTCATTCGAATTCAACGGAAATTCATTCGAATTTCAACGGAAATTCATTCAATTTCAACGGAAATTCATTCGAATTTCCAACGGAAATTCATTCAATTTCAACGGAAATTCGTTCAATTCAACGGAAATTCATTCAATTTCAACGAAATTCATTCGAATTCAACGGAAATTCATTCGAATTTCAACGGAAGTTCATTCAAATTCATTTCAATTTCAACGGAAATTCATTCGAATTTCCAACGAAATTCATTCGAATTTCCAACGGAAATTCATTCAATTTCCAACGGAAATTCATTCAATTTCAACGGAAATTCATTCAATTTCAACGGAAATTCATTCAATTTCCAACGGAAATTCATTCGAATTTCCAACGGAAATTCATTCGAATTTCCAACGGAAATTCATTCGAATTTCAACGGAAATTCATTCGAATTTCCAACGGAAATTCATTCAATTTCCAACGGAAATTCATTCGAATTTCAACGGAAATTCATTCAATTTCAACGAAATTCATTCGAATTTCAACGGAAATTCATTCAATTTCAACGGAAATTCATTCGAATTTCCAACGGAAATTCATTCAATTTCAACGGAAATTCATTCGAATTTCCAACGGAAATTCATTCGAATTTCAACGGAAATTCATTCGAATTTCAACGAAATTCATTCAATTTCAACGGAAATTCATTTTAATTTCAACGGAAATTCATTTCAATTTCCAACGGAAATTCATTCGAATTTTCAACGGTAATTCATTCGCATTTCCAACGGAAATTCATTCAATTTCAACGGAAATTCATTCAATTTCCAACGGAAATTCATTCGAATTTCCAACGGAAATTCATTCGAATTTCCAACGAAATTCATTCGAATTTCAACGGAAATTCATTTTAATTTCAACGGAAATTCATTTCAATTTCAACGGAAATTCATTCGAATTTCCAACGGAAATTCATTCAATTTCCAACGGAAATTCATTCAATTTCAACGGAAATTCATTCAATTTCCAACGGAAATTCATTCCAATTTCCAACGGAAATTCATTCCAATTTCAACGAAAATTCATTCAATTTCCAACGGAAATTCATTTGAATTTCCAACGGAAATTCATTCGAATCCCAACGGAAATTTATTCGAATTTCCAACGGAAGTTCATTCAATTTCCAACGGAAATTCATTCGAATTTCCAACGGAAATTCATTTCAATTTCAACGGAAATTCATTCAATTTCAACGGAAATTCATTTCAATTTCAACGGAAATTCATTCAATTTCAACGGAAATTCATTCGAATTTCCAACGGAAATTCATTCAATTTCCAACGGAAATTCATTCAATTTCCAACGGAAATTCATTCGAATTTCCAACGGAAATTCATTCAATTTCCAACGGAAATTCATTTCGAATTTCAACGGAAATTCATTCAATTTCCAACGGAAATTCATTCGACTTTCAACGGAAATTCATTCGAATTTCAACGGAAATTCATTCAATTTCAACGGAAATTCATTCGAATTTCAACGGAAATTCATTCGAATTTCAACGGAAATTCATTCGAATTTCAACGGAAATTCATTCAATTTCAACGGAAATTCATTCGAATTTCAACGGAAATTCATTCAATTTCAACGGAAATTCATTCGAATTTCAACGGAAATTCATTCGAATTTCAACGGAAATTCATTCGAATTTCAACGGAAATTCATTCAATTTCCAACGGAAATTCATTCGAATTTCAACGGAAATTCATTCGAATTTCCAACGGAAATTCATTCTAATTTCCAACGGAAATTCATTTTAATTTCAACGGAAATTCATTCAATTTCCAACGGAAATTCATTCGAATTTCCAACGGAAATTCATTCGATTTTCAACGGAAATTCATTCAATTTCAACGGAAATTCATTCAATTTCAACGGAAATTCATTCAATTTCCAACGGAAATTCATTCGAATTTCCAACGGAAATTCATTCAATTTCCAACGGAAATTCATTCGAATTTCAACGGAAATTCATTCGAATTTCCAACGGAAATTCATTCAATTTCCAACGAAATTCATTCTAATTTCCAATTCGGAAATTCATTCTAATTCCAACGGAAATTCATTTTAATTTCCAACGGAAATTCATTCCAATTTCCAACGGAAATTCATTTGAATTTCAACGGAAATTCATTCGAATTTTCAACGGAAATTCATTCGAATTTCAACGGAAATTCATTCGAATTTCCAACGGAAATTCATTCAATTTTCAACGGAAATTCATTCGAATTTCAACGGAAATTCATTCGAATTTCAACGGAAATTCATTCAATTTCCAACGGAAATTCATTCAATTTCCAACGGAAATTCATTCGAATTCAACGGAAATTCATTCAATTTCCAACGGAAATTCATTCGAATTTCAACGGAAATTCATTCAATTTCCAACGGAAATTCATTCGAATTTCAACGGAAATTCATTCGAATTTCAACGGAAATTCATTCAATTTCAACGGAAATTCATTCGAATTTCAACGGAAATTCATTCGAATTTCCAACGGAAATTCATTCAATTTCAACGGAAATTCATTCAATTTCAACGGAAATTCATTCAATTTCAACGGAAATTCATTTTAATTCCAACGGAAATTCATTTAATTTACAACGGAAATTCATTTCGAATTTTCAACGGAAATTCATTCGAATCCCCCGACGGAAATTTATTCGAATTTCCAACGGAAATTCATTCAATTTCCAACGGAAATTCATTCGAATTTCAACGGAAATTCATTCGAATTTCCAACGGAAATTCATTCAATTTCCAACGGAAATTCATTCGTATTTCAACGGAAATTCATTCAATTTCAACGGAAATTCATTTCAATTTCCAACGGAAATTCATTTCAATTTCAACGGAAATTCATTCAATTTCAACGGAAATTCATTCAATTTCAACGGAAATTCATTCAATTTCAACGGAAATTCATTCGAATTCATTCAATTTCAACGGAAATTCATTCAATTTCAACGGAAATTCATTCAATTTCAACGGAAATTCATTTCAATTTCCAACGGAAATTCATTCGAATTTCAACGGAAATTCATTCGAATTTCCAACGGAAATTCATTCGAATTTCCAACGGAAATTCATTCGAATTTCCAACGGAAATTCATTCGAATTTCCAACGGAAATTCATTCTAATTTCCAACGGAAATTCATTTTAATTTCCAACTGAAATTCATTCCAATTTCCAACGGAAATTCATTTGAATTTCCAACGGAAATTCATTCGAATTTTCAACGGAAATTCATTCGAATTTCCAACGGGAATTCATTCGAATTTTCAACGAAAATTCATTCGAATTTCCAGCGGTAATTCATTCGAATTTTCAACGAAAATTCATTCGAATTTCCAACGGAAATTCTTTCGAATTTCCAACGGAAATTCATTTGAATTTCCAACGGAAATTTATACGATTTTTTTTTTTTTTTTTTTTTTTTTTTTGATTAACTTTGTACTTACTTAAAAAACACTCAAATAAAGAAAAAAAAAAAAAAAAATATACGATTTTTTTTTTTTTCAATTTGTTTATTTGTAAGGCTCAGTCGTGTATAACACTTTGCGGAGCCACTCAACGATATTGTATAGTACAAAACTTATGACCTATCAATATAAAAATCTAGTTTATCGATACAAATATTCATAGCTTTTGCTATCCTAACTTTATCCTCTTCAATTATTTCTCGCCGTGTATCCTCATCCTCAATCCACTAATACGATGGAATTCTACATCTTTCCATCTGGCTGGGACGTATAGACTCACAAACAATGGTAGAATTTTCAGCATCACTAGCACAAGTTTTCTTGATCAGATATTCGGTGTTTGCAGTTACTTTAGATGCTCGTTGTGGCTTCGAGACCTTCTCCTTCTTGTTCTTCTTCGAAACATTCTCATTATTTTCTTCGCTATTGTCGAAGCCGAATTCAGCCTTATCGGCGACAGCTTCATTATTTCCCGCAACGGCTTCATTTTTCTTGACGACGACTTTATCTTTCACGGAAACGGTTTGAGCTACTTGTTCTACACCTTCATTTGAATCTTTCGTAAGCGCTACCTTTTCCTTCTTCTTCTCGCTACGTCGCTCCTGAACTAGCGGACAAACTTTCTTCAGGTGTGTGTCTGATTTACAGGCAAAACATTTCAACTTTAAACCATCATAATATAATCTTCCTTTCAGGTTACGAAAGTATAGGACCTCCGGAATCATCTTTTCCACTTCCATATAAACACCTCGAACTCCCTGTGTACATGTCCAATTGGTACTCCGCTGGGAATCGCTCCCGCACGAATCTTTTCACTTTTCCAAATTTCGCCATTACAGACGACAAGTCGGAATCGGCAATTTCTGGCAACAAGTCGAAAATTCGAATATAGCGAGTGTTTGCCACCCACCGACATATGCACCATCACTTTCTTCCCGTTGGTATAGACGAAAGGTATCGTATCACTATTATTCGCCAACGTAAACCTCATCGCTTCTTCGGTACGGAAACGTATAAAAACTGACTTCTCGTCAGATATTTTATATGCTGTTTCCATCATCTGATGATTACCATTCAATGATTTCACAAATCTCACCATATCAGCCAGCGTTGGTTGATTGGCATTGTCCGGAAACAAAAAAGCCAGTGTGTTCTTCACCGCTACGTCGTTCGACATCACGACCGATAGGTAGGAATGAAACTGCACCGAGATAAACCTGCGATCGAACAAACGCGTCAATACACAACGAGGTTTGATCGCCCACTGTTTATACGAATTTCTAACGGATTTCATCGGAATTTGTTTTTAGGTTCGGATGAAATTTCTTTTGAAATTTGGATGAATTTTCTCTGAAAATTTGATTGAATTTCCTCTGGAAATTTGGAAGAATTTCCTATGAAAATTCGATCGAATTTTCGTTGGAAATTCGAATGAATTTCCGTTGGATGATTTTTTAATAGTAAATCGGATGAATTTTCTTTTGATTTTACAGAGGAAGTTCATCCGTATTTCCAAAGGAAGTTCATTTAAATTTCCTCGGAAAGGAAAAATCCTCAATTTTTTTTAAATTATTGATCAATTTTGGGTGAAAGTTCTGATATAATTTCCATTTCTGAAACAAATTTCCAGCAGACATTTTCAGAAGAAAATATGAAGCGATTCCTGGATAAACATGTCGCTCCGTAGTGTTATAAACATTTGCATACCGAAACCAATCTCTATATGATTGAGATCCGATATAAAAGCAAATATTTTTGATAATCAGTCTTTTAGTTTCTCCAACCATAGTTTTTGTCTATGTCGAATGTTGCGAGCTATCTCACAACGGCGTCAAACAATGGCACTCGCATATGTTTGTGTTTATGATGTGTCAGGGCTCCTTGGTTCTACATCTACTTTAGAAGCTGCAGACAGAATCCATAATTCCGTTCAGCCGTCTGTCAGTCTCCGGACCCCTTTCACCCCGCCTGGCTGTCTGACTAGAACGCGTCTCCATTCTCACCAATTCCGTTCAATATGAGCAGCATCCTTCTCCTTCTTCGTCTCGATTCCGCCCGGAGTGGCGTGCGCGCGCGGTGTGCCCCGTTGTTGTCAGTGTCACAGCCGACACGACATCCACTGCGAATATGAAATTGAACGAGTAAATTGTAAATATTATCATCGTTCCGTTCGGAGCCGGAGCAGATTGGGTCCGCGCGATCTGAGGAGAAAAGTATCTCGCTGAAATATGCTTTCAAATAAATTGAAAATATTTAAATGCATTTCACGTTATTACATTCCGACTTTCGCCTTGGCTGGACCACTCCCGCGCGCGCCCGATATGGCGATATGGCGATGGCCCGGAGCGCGGCAGCGACGCGACCCATCGGGATCTGATGGGACAAGATAATAACAGAGAACAACGATTGCACACAGCTCTCTTCGTCGTGGTCGTTCGCCGTTTCCATCTCCCGAACCATCATTGCTGAATGCTGATGTCTAGTCCCTAGCCCTGAGCCAAACATGATTCCAAGATTCGATCCACCACAATGACCGGTTAGAAGAGGCGATGGGTTTTCTGCAAAGACGCGTGGGCGTGGTGGCCGCCATGTTGGTCGCGATTGTTGACCCTTTGTGTGACACTCCGCGAGACATTGCGATCGGATTCGTCACAGTGAAAGGCTTCCAGATTAAGCAGTGCTGCCAGATGGAGTTTATTTTCGAATCGTAACAAACTGTGACCTTGATCGCGAGGCATGCACGCACACATACTTTCAGTGTGTCGTGTCACTCGTCACGATACAGGGCTCGGCACTTTATTATCGACCTTCCGAGAAAACCGGAGTCGCATGTGACACACAGAACGAAGAACCGGATTCGTTTCCTCACGCAACCGAACGATTGCCGCTTCTTACCCATTTGCATATCGTACATAATCATAACGTCGAGTGCGAAAGGGCAAGAAAGACAGATATAAATGCGGAATGGAGAAAAAACGGAGTGTAATGCGGGTCAAACCCAGTCACATAAAGGAATCGAAAGATAAAAAGAACAAGCCTTCACAGAGCGAATGTTTGTTTTGAATGTCTTTATCGCTCAGAATGCCCTCCCTCGCAGCGAAGGAAGGCACCAAGCTGAATGTCGATTTCGATTCCGATGCGTATGAATAATTAAGTGTGGTTTTTCAGTTTACTGAAGGGACGCGATCCAATGCGAAGATTATATGTTTTTATGTTGTGTTTGGTGCAAAAAAAGAAAACAGACATTAAAGCAACGCTGTAAATAACCTCAAACTGACGCAAAATGTTTCTTCTGAAAATGATTCAGTATAGCATGTTTCTCTCGAAGATTTTGAAATATGAAATACATTAATATTTGTGAAATTCAATTTCTACTAAATTTATTGTTCATTATTTTCTAAACAAACTAAATTCATTGAATTAAAAGAACGAGATGCTCGAGAAAATGGCTAACCTGAACCCGAAGTATATCACGCCAACTCTGCACCCTCACATGTCAATCATAAATCTCTCTCGAATAACGCAACGGATTGATCATGCTCGCTCACGACGCTGCCTCACATCTGGAAAGGGTTCACCCGGACCCCGATCCCAAGGCGGCAAGCTACGGTGGATCGATTTAATCCACCGCTCGCAATGATCGAGAAATTATTAGTGGCCCTGCTGAGAGCTAACCTTCTTTCGCATCAATTCGAGTAGAGTTTCCCCTCACGAGTGGCTCACGGTAACGACGGGTGAGTTGATTAGCATTTTCACCGCCAACTTTGACGGAGAAGATGTTCGTCTCGTCCAAGAGGGAACCCCTTTTTCCTCGTTCGAATCTTTGATCAATCTGACGAAACTAACAACAGGCAGCAGCTGTCAAATCGATCCGAAACCGTTTGTATGGAACCGGTATTGTTTCTCACGGTGTGGTGCCATATTCTCGCTGTCATCGATTCTAGAGAAAGTTGCGCAACGGCTGCGCTCGTACGGTGCCCAGTTTTGCCGGAAATAGAACAATCGACAAATCCAGTAGGCGTTGGGCGACAATGTAGCAGTGGTGACATTTGTTGACAGATGTGAAATTGGTTTTTGGTCGGCCACGCTGCAAGTGGAACAGACAGTTCTATTCGTAGCGCCAACTAGGATTGCGCTCCATGCCAATCTAAGTCCGGTGCCCCAGATTTGACTGAACTTGACAGAATTGGCAGACGAAGCCCTTTGGTTGAGCGGAAAATTCCCGCTCAAACCCAATGTAAAATCAACCGATGCATGCAAAAATCCGCTGCTAATTAAGCCCTTGCCACGGCAATTAATCAATAATTGCCCGTGATAATGTTTATTATTTTGTAATTTAACACCATCGCCATTGGTGACCATCCGCCTCGTATGTCAGCAGCGAGAATCGCGTTTGGAAAAATAAACAAATGCGATGCTGGGCTGGGTGTTTGCTTGTTGTTTTTTTTATTCCTCCGCGCTACTGCCATCGTCGTTGTTTAACGAAAGCGATGCCTCGGCTTCCTCCAAGTCTCGATCGATCGCTCGCTCGTGCGGCCGGCACTTGTAACCGGTAATTGCCATAGTCTCAAACGCTGTCGACCCATATTTGCATAGGGTTACCATGCAGTAATCTGAGAGCGGGATATGCTTCATGGTTGATAATTGATAATTAAGTGATGGTCAAGTGCGGGCACTAAGATTGGCCTTACAATAAAATGTCGAAATGCGTTAAGTGTTTTTCTTTTTTTTTGCAAATTTGATAAAAATGGTTACGGCTTATCAATATCGGAGTATATTTTGTAAATAAGTGTTTCATTTGAATTTCCTCAACATGGTAACCCCAGTTATGCATCCGATGCATCTGTAAGTGTGCAGCACTAAATCAATATCACCTTGCACCGGTTTTAACACGGACTGCTGCCCCGAGACTGCATGGCTGCTTCCTAGAATCATAATTTATGATTTAATTGACAAATAATTAATCTATTAGGCGAATTGATATCGAATGTCTTGAGGCTGCTGATGCTGCTGCTGCTGTTACCAGGATTCTTGTTGTTGAAATTATTTATCGACTCAGCCGTCGTCGTCGTGTGAGGTGCGATAACCGATGCTACACCATCGAGGATCTTGCGCGCCCAACTCGGAGGAAGTCGAGAGAAAACAAGTTTCTCTGCCATAGTCTGGCAGATGACAAATCTCCGGTCAATTTGCGAGATAAAAGAGACTCGTGTTCGCCTTCCTGGTAGCGTTCCTCATTCCTGCGGACCACACGATCGTTTATCACTCGCGCAACAGCGAAGCGAGTAGATTACGATCCATTGTGTAGCAATGCGATCAAAAATTTGTTTAAAAGTGAGTTAAATTGAATTTTATTGTCTCTCGTTCAGCACCAGAAACTAACGCAACCGTCGTCGACTGGTCCTTTCGATCTGGTTCTTGGTGCGGTGCGGCCGGATTATAAATAAACGAACCGAGCGCGATGGGATGTGAGCCGCCGTCGCGAAACGCGACGCGACGAACGGTTCCCAATGGTGCAATAAAAGCCGAAATAAATAAATAACGATTACACCTGTTATTAGCAATCTTGGTCGCAGCAGCGGCCACAGTCAGCGCTCGGGCGACAGAACAATAGCCGGCCGCACCGAACCTGTCACTAATAAAGTGGATTTCGTTTTACTTCGACGTCTGTACGTTGCTTATTCTTGGGAGGGAAACGAAGGGGGGACTAGCGATCACATCATCAGAGTTCAGAAACCAAAAGAAGTCATCGACAAGCGAACGGGACTTATTTATAGCGTTCAATTTTGATTCTAGAAAAACGAACGGGAGGAGTGATCGCCACGATTGTCCCGGGAAAACGTTTGTTTCTCATCATTATCATTCGAAACATTCTTTTGGGTAATCAAATGTGCTGAAAAACTCCAATTCGATGCAATGTGTTCAGATATTTGATCATACATATGGAAACATTTAAGATCTCATATATAAAGACTGTACTCGCTAAAAATGATAATGATTGAATAGCTTTTATCTTTTAACGTGTGTAAAATTTGATGAAACTTTGACTGAACCTAGCTGAGAGTGTAATGTTTACATTTATCACAATCTGTCAAGTGGTTATTGAGATGGCATCGAAACAAGATCAGATCCGCCAACAGATTTTGTGTACTGTAGTGGAAAACCCAACCGCGTCTCACAGATGGGTCGAGGAATCCATCATTCGACAGTGTCACGGGTGGTGAAAACTTTCAGCGACACAGCGGCATCCAAACTGCGAAAAAAAAACGAAGATATCTAATCCTGAGTTTGCAAGGAAGGTATTGAATCTGTTCAAGTTCAAGCGACGATTGAATCTTTCGATGCTAGATGTGGTGAAGAAAACGGAGGTTACCCTCTGGTTTAATACTATTTTATTTAATTCCGCCACGCTGTAATCTATGCAGATATGTATTTCGACATCAACTGTAAGGTCGTCATAGGTGTCTTGTACTTGACTCTACTTAGTCGACAAGTCTCAATTAAACTCGTCTTAAGACAGGTGGACATTCCACTAAAAGAGCTTAATTTTTTTGTTAAAATACGGTACCCAAAACACGTGCCAGGAAGATGTACCTACACGGAAGCTTAGAAGTACCCATTAAACGGGTTCCATTCACCCATTTTTTAATCGAGTTCTGAATTGTCAAAAAATAAGTATTTTTTCAATAACAAAAAAAGAGTTGAATTACCCCATTTTGAATTAGCTCGTCCAGTAACAATAATGGGTAAATAGTATTCTTGGGTGTTTATTGAAACGCAGCCATTTTTTCTTACTAGTTTACCAGTTTGCTTGTGATTTGTGCAGGTCACAAAAAATCTAATCTTTAAACCTCGCCTTAAACCTTAAATTTAATTTGTTCGTGCCAAAACAAATGTCGAAGAAGTCTCGGAAGAAGTACCGAAGGTAAGTAAAGTACTTGTGAAACTTGAAGAAATTGATAATGATATCAAGTTTACTTGTTACAGATTTATGATGCGGTCTTGCATTATTATTGAATGGTGCTGCTACCGACCCAACCGAGCATCTCGCCGAGGATTTATCGGAATATTTGTGTTTGGAAACGTTCCACCATTAGCCAACAGGTTGGCCGACGAATATGATAGAATTTACATTCTTTTGAAGTGTTACCGGATGAAATAGTTCTCCAACAGTAGCTGTGGAAAAGCATCTAGCGGCAGGGGAAAACCGTAAAAATGTTATTTTACACATGAAATAAATACAGAATATGTTGTTTATCTTGTTTATCTTAATTGTCTTTAGTTGTTTTAATCCATTTTGAAATCCGCAACAATTAAAAGAACCGAAAATGTTAAAGCCATGGGTTATTTTTACTCATTTATTGCATTTAAAATAGGGGTCAAATCTACCCATTTTGTGAAGTTTGCTTCAAGTACTCATTAATAAGTAAAAGCGATTTACTCATTAAATGAGTTATGCCGCTTTTCTTCATAATGGGTACGAAAGTACCCATTAATGGGTACTTGAAGGCTTCCGTGTAGAGTGGCTGACGAAACCGAGGTGCAATGTGATGGGCGACGAGATTTCCATCAGAGCGGGCACAAAGAAATTGACCTTTCCTGTCAAATTATTTATTAGCTCAATCAATCCTTTATTTTGTTTAGCTTTCACAACCCATATTTATGACGCCTTTAACTATTTAAAAAAAATTAAAGCAAAAAATTCATAAGTGCTGCTTTTCAAGTTTGGCCTAACATTTGCCTGCTTTTGAGCCAAAATCAGTCTAATTCTTCAGACCCGTTCACACGTGCAGTGTTATGCAAAATATGGATTCTCTGACACATCACTGTTGGTCGGTCTTGAAGATTGTTTTGACGTAGGACTACGTCTGTGTTTTCTATATTGGGGTACATTTTATGATTGCGAAAATCGGGGACCGTCACGAAAATATGATAGACTTTAAACTTTAATATCTAAGCCGTTTCTCGATGGATTTTAAATTTTTTTGGACCATTCGATCAAGGATGAGTCAACGCTTCTTTGTATTTATTTGAAAATTCTAATTTGAAACTATTTATTATCGATAATTGATGAAAAGTTTAGAAATAGGTAAACTAACCAATCACGTACATGCATCACTAGCACAGACATCAAAAATCAATCACTTGCGGGTTTGGATCTAATCCTCAGTTTGAACAAGATTTTACGCAGAGCGGACGCATCAGAGCGATCGCAGCGGAGCGGACACAGCATCACGGAGGCGCAAATAACATTTTCAATGAAAATCCATCGCATTGGTGGTGGTGCTCGATGTGTTGCTGCAGATCATTCAACTTCAACGAACCAGAATTTCACATGAAGAAAAGGTTGTGTAGCTTGTATATTTCAGAAGTAAAACACAAATCATGTCAACAGATGGTTAAGTTTATGTCTAAGCTATGATAACTGATATTTATTTAACAAAAACATCATCGGAAACCGACTACTTCTCAAAATGAGCGGCAGGCGATCATTGTCCTATTCTGTTGCAGTTTAGGATAAACGCTTATTGTGAGTTGAGTTTGTCCCAACATTTACAAGAGAGGACAATGTTGTTGTCATTGGCAATGTTGTTATTTTACATTCCTTGATAAATAGTTTAATTCCTGAAAAGGACTGTTTGGAATTTATTTTTGAAGTCCTGCTCACTTTGCCACCAGCGCTATAGAAAACGATGCATGTACCAGGGCTTGGATGAATGAAGCAATTAAGATGAGGACCGATGCTTCAGCACCAGATATACTCCCGAGGAAGGTAGCTTCATGAGAGAACAGTTTCAAAGTGCTTAGTGAAGAATGCTTCCTCGCTCCATATGGCACTGTTGTACGAAACAGTTGGAGAGTGAAATCAAGCACCCGCATGCAGAGAATATTTAACTCTCTTGCCTCACTTCTACTGAGTTGCGCATTTCTGTAGGAATGAATGTGTAAAAAGAGGGTATGATGCAAGCTCTCTCTTTCCCGCTAATGAGGTTTTGTATTTTACACAACACTCACTCGCATATGAAACACTGCCGATGAACGAAGAAGCATCCTCATTTCACGCTTCCCTTCTGAACGATGCCTCTTCGGCAGTACCCGGCTTGTGAAGATGCCACGTTCAAAACTCCCTCTTTCAATGTTTTGTTTTGTTTATTTTTTATCATCAGACTAACGGGTAGCTATGCCATTACTATAAAGACTTCTCCATTCAGCTCGGTTCATGGCTGCGCATACCCACCGCAGTCTGCGGAGGGTCCGCAGTCGTCCTCCACCTGATCGATCCACCTTGCCCGCTGTGCA
>NC_085141.1:16371291-16441852 GCF_024139115.2 Armigeres subalbatus
GGGGTTACGTATTGCTCTTCCGAACCAACCGACCGACCGTCTCGCAATGGCAAAGGGTGCGTAAAGTGCGTGTTCCGATTATGCTCGATCGAGGGGGTGTATCCTTTCGGTTTGTTTTGATTCTTAGCCTGTTTTTCATGCAGGCTTTTCTCCTTTTCACGAAAATTTAAACTCATTGCACTCGGAGCAGAGGTAGTGGAGTTCGGCAAGCCAGCTGACTTTGTTTACTCTGTTGATTGCATTGCAACAGCGAATTCGTTACTTTGGTAGGGTCATTTTTCATCGCTCAATCAGGGAGTTCTGTGATATTTTTTGTTGGAATGATTCAAAATGCTGTAACGCTTATGTCACTTTATCAAATTGCGTAAATTCGGAAATTCTTACAAATGCCACCAGGAAATCCTTTCGATTTTCCAGAAGAAATTTTTCATTTTCAAATGAAAATCTTTCACCCTATAGAAAATTCTTCGTTTTCACATGAAACTCTTCAGAATTTCCCAAATTCTTCTGAATTTGCACGAAGAATTTTTCTTTCAAATGTCGACAATTTCGTGATTCTTTCGATTTTTCACGGAAAATTCTTGTAATTTTCCACAGGAAGTTTTTCAGATACCACCACAGGAAATTCTTTTGATTTAGCACGGTATTTTGTTTCCAAATTCTTTCGAATTGTTGCGAGAAAGTATAGTTAGTTGAATAGTTGGATAATTAATCTTCATTACTAGTTCTGAAATGTGAAAAATGAAATGTAAGTAGTGATAATTGGGAAGTGAATGGGAAGTGAGAGGGAGAAGTGAGAAATAGTAAGTGGGAAGTGAAAATTGAATAAGAGGTGTAAAGAAATAAGTGGCTAGGAATGAAGAACTGATAATTATACTGAGAAAAGAAACTAGAACTGAGACAGAGCTGAAAACTGGGAGAGAAAAGAAAGAAGAGAACAAGAATTAGAACAGAGAACGATCTGAGAATTGTAACGAGAAATAATAAATAAGTGGAAAGTGATAAATAAGAAGTAAGGAGTGAAAAGGAGAGAACGGGAGAAATGGAACTGATAACTGAGAGCTGAAAACTAGGAACACAGAACTGAGAACTGTGAGATAAAACTGAACTGTGAAAACTGAGAACGAACTGAGAGATAAGAAGTGGAAAGTGATAAAAGAGAAGTGGTAGTGAGGAAAGTGAGAAGTGAGATCTAAGAACTGAGAACTGAATATTAAAAACTGAGGACAAAAAAAAACTAGAACAGTGAACTGAGAGCTGAGAACTGAGAACTGAGAATTAAGAACTGAGAACTGTACAGGAATTGAGAACTGAGATATGGAACTGAGAACAGGAGCTGAGAACGAACTGAGAACTAAGATCTAAGAACTGAGAAATGAGAAATAAACGCAAGTCCCTTTCTTCCTTCTTTATCCTCCCCATCCCTCTTCCTTTTTTTTTTTCTCTTCATTATCTGGAGGCTGAAGCCTCCTTCAAGACTGAAGCCTCCTTTAAGAGCTCGAAGCCTCCTTTCAAGAGGCTCCAGCCTCTTCAAGAGGGCCTGGCCTCCTTCAAGAGGCTCAGCCCCTTCAAGAGGCCCGGAAGCCTCCTTCAAGAGGCTCAGCCTCCTTCTAAGAGGCCTGAAGCCTCCTTCAAGAGGCCCGAAGCTCCTTCAAGAGGCCCGGAAGTCCTTCAAGAGGCCCTAAGCTTCCTTTCAAGAGGCCAGCCCCTTCAAGAGGCTTGAAGCTCTTCAAGAGGCCCAGCCTCCTTCAAGAGGCTCAGCCTCCTTCAAGAGGCCTGGAAGCCTCCTTCAAGAGGCTCCGGAAGCCTCCTTCAAGAGCTCAGCCCCTCAAGAGGCCCGGAAGCCTCCTTCAAGAGGCCTGGAGCCCTCCTTCAAGAGGCTCGAGCCTCCCTTCAAGAGGCCCGAAGCCTCCTTCAAGAGGCTCGAAGCCTCCTTCAAGAGGCCCAGCTCCTTCAAAGGCCCGACGCCTCCTTCAAGGCCTGAAGCCCTTCAAGAGGCTCGGAAGCCCCTTCAAGAGGCTCCAGCCTCAAGAGGCCCGAAGCCTCCTTCAGGCTCAGCCCCTTCAAGAGGCCTCAGCCTCCTTCAAGAGGCCTCCAGCCTCCTCAAGAGGCCCAAGCCCCTTCAAGAGGCAGCCCAGCTCCTTCAAGAGGCCCGGAAGCCTTCAAGAGGCCTCGGAACCTTCAAGAGGCCTCGAGCCCCTTCAAGAGGCTCGAAGCCTCCCTTCGAGGCCGAAGCCCCCTTCAAGAGGCTCGGAAGCCCTTCAAGAGGCCTGAAGCCCTTCAAGAGGCCTGCAAGCCTTCCTTTCAAGAGGCCCGGAAGCCTTCAAGAGGCTCGGAAGCCTCCTTCAAGAGGATGGAAGCCACCAAGGCTCGGAAGCCTCCTTCAAGAGGCTCCGAAGCCTCCTTTCAAGAGCTCAAGCTCTAAGAGGCCTGGAAGCCCCTTCAAGAGGGCCCGGACGCCTCCCTTCAAGAGGCCTGGACGCCCCTTTCAAGAGGCCTGGACGCCCCTTCAAGAGCCGACGCCTCCTCAGACGACGCCTCCTTCAAGAGGCTCGAGCCCTCTTCAAGAGGCCCGGACGCCTCCTTCAAGAGGCCTGACGCCTCCTTCAAGAGGCCCGGACGCCCTTCAGAGGCCTCGGACGCCTCCTTCAAGAGGCCTGACGCCTTCAGGCTCCGGAAGCCTCCTTTCAAGAGGCTCGGCCCTTCAAGAGGCCTGAAAGCCTCTTTCAAGAGGCTCAAGCCCTCAAGAGGCTCAAACCCTTTCAAGAGTCCAGCCTCCTTCAAGAGGCTCGAAGCCTCTTCCAAGAGGCTTGAAGCCTCCTTCAAGAGGCCTGAAGCCTTTCAAGAGGCTCGAAGCCTCCTTCAAGAGGCTCGAAGCTCCTTCAAGAGGCCTGAAGCCTTTCAAGAGCCTCCTTCAAGAGGCTGGAAGCCCTTCAAGAGGCTGGAAGCCTCCTCAAGAGGCTGGCCTCCTTCAAGAGGCTGGAAGCCCTCCTTCAAGAGGCCTCGGAAGCCTCCTTCAAGAGCCCCCGGAGCCTCCTTCAAGAGCGAAGCTCCTTTCAAGAGGCTCGAGCTTCTTCAAGAGGCCTGACCCCTTTCAAGAGGTCTGACGCCTCCTTTCAAGAGGCTCGGACGCCTCCTTCTGCGCCTCGGACGCCTCCTTTCAAGAGGCCTGACGCCTCCTTTCAAGAGGCTCGACGCCTCCTTCAAGAGGCCTGACGCCGCTCCCTTCAAGAGGCCTGACGCCCTCCTTCAAGAGGCCTCGACGCCTCTTCAAGAGGCCTGACGCCTCCTTCAAGAGGCCTCGGACGCCCTTTCAAGAGGCCTCGACGCCCTTCAAGAGGCCTGGACGCCTCCTTTCAAGAGGCCTGACGCCTCCTCAAGAGGCTCGACGCCTCCTTCAAGAGGCTCCTGACGCCTTTCAAGAGGCCTCGGACGCCTCCTTCAAGAGGCCTGGACGCCCTTTCGAGGCTCGGACGCCTCCCTTCAAGAGGCCTGGACGCCTCCTTTCAAGAGGCTCGACGCCTCTTCAAGAGGCTCGGACGCCTTCAAGAGGCCTGACGCCTCCCTTTCAAGAGGCTCGGACGCCTCCTTTCAAGAGGCCTGGAAGCCCTTCAAGAGGCCTGAACGCCTCCTTTCAAGAGGCCTGAAGCCTCCTCAGCTCCTCTTCAAGAGGCCTGGAAGCCTCCTTCAAGAGGCCTGGAAGCTCCTTTCAAGAGGCTCCGGAAGCCTCCTTCAAGAGGCCTGAAGCCCCTTCAAGAGGCCTGAGCCTCCTTCAAGAGGCTCGGAAGCCTTCAAGAGGCTCAGCCTCAAGAGGTCCTAGCCTTTCAAGAGGCCGAAGCCTCTCAAGAGGCCTGGAAGCCCGCTCAAGCCTCCTTTCAGAGGCCTGAAAGGTCCTTCAAGAGGCCTGGACGCCCTTTCAAGAGGCTCGAAACCTCTTTCAAAGGCCGAAGCTCCTTCAAGAGGCCCTGTATCCGTTCTTGGTTAAACTTTTGATCAAACATTGGGTTAAATAATTGTTGAAGCGGTTGGAGAACAATTTGTTTAACTCTTAGTCAAAGAATTGATCAAATTTTAGTGTCTTCTTCTTCTTTCTTTCGTGATCAAACACCTGTGTTTGTTGGTCGAGCCAATTCGAGTTTGGGTCGTGATCGATGAATTGGTCAAACTCGGTGTTAAAAAATGATCACGCTTTTGGTCTTTTTCTGATCCTTTTTCTTAAACAATCCATCAATATCTTTTCTGACCTTGCAAGAACTCATGGTCAAATAATTGGTTAAACAACTTTTCAAATATTTGGTCAAATAACCTGTGAAACAATTGGTCAAACTATTGATCAGAAAATTGGTCTCTCTCACTCCCTCTTTCGACCAAACAATTAATTTAATTCTTTGTTCGACCTTGCACAAACATTTGGTCAAACAATTGATCAGACTCAGAGCCTTCCAAATTTCCTCAAAAATTCGTCATAGTTCATAAGTTTTCTAAAATTTTACTCCTAATTTTTATATTTTCTATTCATTTGAATTATCACGGAAATTTTCTGAATTTCGACTTCCTGACAAAACCTACTCCAATGTGTTTGCTGCATCCGAATAGCGTCTGAACCCTACTCGGTTCACAACCATCAGACAAATCGCCTCTCCAGTACCGAGAGAAAAAACCCATCCGAGACAGCTTAATCTATGATTTATCAGGCGCTTTATTTATCTCTACGAGGACGATAATGTTTCTGTCTATCCGGTCTGGCCTTCCCCTGTCTCCTTGGCCCTTGGCCGTAATAAACTCCATTACTCGTCCAATGTACTGATGGGCAAAGCGTTTCTGCCGGTCCCCATTGGCAAAAGTTTTCCACGCACGGCCTTCCGTTTAATGAGGTTTTCACCCACCACCCGCACGACGATCGACCGAGAAGAAAATCCTGCTTCGATTTATTTATGTGCTTTAATAAATCTTTTATTATTATAAAATATAACGTCCGGAGTGCAGTTACACGAGTTATCATTACATGGGATATGGTGCGACGGCGAGTAGGCTCAATCGGGCGGAACTTCACTACCATCAATAGCGGTCCAATTTGTATGGCCATAGATTAGGAAATTGCCACTTGATTCATTCTCCGCTGTCACTGTTCTGTGTATTTTCGAATTCGAAACTTGCGGTTGAGAGCGGGTATGGAATGAGGTGACGCCACTCTGCTTTCAATCAATGACAAACAGTTATTTTCTCATTGAACGAGGTTGTTTGTCGACGAACAGCGTGGCGACGACGGTCGTTGATGATGATGATCACTTCGCTCGCTTCGCTTTTTGTTGAATCGTTCATCAAAGAGAGATTTATAGATTTATCCGAGCATGGTTTCGAGTTTGAATACACACCACACGAGCGAATACGTCGCACCGCTTTCGCACAGCACAGTGGCGTGTTAAGTCAATCAAGTGAATAAACACGGGACTTGATAAGCATCAACCCACCGACCTGCCATCGAGCACCACCGCAAATGGCAACGGCGATATCATTAGAGTCAATTCAGGAGATTGGTTCGGCTTCCTGAGGATTGATTGAATCTGGTTGACTCGTCAATTGCGCCGTTGGTTATCACGTTCCTCGCCCTTGGCCGCACTCTTCCACTGATGATGGTCTGACTGAGTTGGCGGGATTCTGTAAACACTTGGCCCGCACGGCTTTGCGTGTTGCGTGTGTTCGTGCGGTCCCGGAACCAGGAGGACTGAATAACAAACGCCACATGTTGTCTGGCTGGCTCTGCCGCTGTTGTTGCCGGGTTGGTTGCGTCGTTTTCGATCTTCGATTTCGCGCTGATGCTGTGCGTTCCCTCCGAAGTCTCGAAGTTTCGTTGTCGACCTTCCAATCCGCTCAGCTTGTGTACATCACAATCAAGATGACGACGCGGAGACAAAACACATCGATACAATCACCGTCGTTATGTCACAGTGGCGGACTTTTGTAGCGTAGGCCGAGAAGATCCTCAACGAGTGGATTAATAAGGAGATGATGAGGAACACAGTTTGAGAAAGTCATGTGAACTTCTGATATTGTTTATCGAAGAAACTTTCTTGATACCTAATGTAAGTTAGAAAAAGGTTATGAAAGGAATTATCAAACTTGACTTGGCAGTGAAAATATATCCAATAAATTGAATTTTGTGCAATGAAGACATTAAAACCAATTTTAAAGATTCCTCTCGGCCACCCTGATCCTTACAACATCCACTCCACATTGTCTTCTTACAAAGCAAGTAACATGTGATCCCAAGGAAAGAAATCAAGACACAGACGAACAAAACTTTCCTCGAATCCCTTCGCAGTGAGCTCTTTTTCCCGCGGAGACGATTGCGCCGAAAGCTATACGCACGCTGCACAATCAGCGCCAGACCGAGATCGAATTCAAGTGCGTGCCATCAGCGGAGACATGCAAGTGGCGATACCCAAAAAAGTAAGGAATCCGACCAGCCAGTCATTACAGTCATTCAGGCAGTTCGTTAGAGGGACGAGGGACCTCGATTGAATGACGCGACGGGGGCCGTATTATGAGTTTCTGCTTGGCTGCTGCATTTCGCTACATTAGAAAATTCTTCCAATAGGGTAAAACGTCCATCGTTGTGGTATGTCCTAATGTTGCGGTAGTGTTAAAATAGTCCATTCTGGATATAATAGCATTAAAAACAATTGTCGATACAGCTAAAACTCATCGAATTAACGACTAGAACAGCTTTGTTTGACAAAATTCTGTTCAAAATAATGAAAATCAATATTTTCTTTAAAATTTGAATCTTTTGAGCCTATTATTGCAGTAAGCAGGTCCATGTGTTGTGGTATCGAATCTATAAGAATTGCATGCAATAAGCAACAATAGGACTGACCTTGAAAATGTCGCAAACATAAGGCAACAGCGTCCTATTATTGCGGTAGTTTGTTTTATTGTGATAACAAAACAACATAAATTTAGCATTGTTTGATACACTATTCCACAATCATGGGTCAGCACTAATATGAGTCATTTCCATTTAATTCACGTGCAAATTGAAGTGACTAATTATTGTTACAAAGTGACCCATATATGTGGGGTCAGTGTAATATTTACGAACTATAGAAGTTAACGTGCAACCTATTCGACTATTGCAATGTGGAAAAGACCAACAGGTAATTTTTAAAGAATTTTTGAAATCAATTTTGTTTTGACATTTAACCCCTCCATTATAGGTCGTTTTACATACTGACACAAAAAATTAAACGACGACTAGCGATTCGGAGCTACAGTCTGACTATGTTAACGCATCAGAGCAGCAAAAAAACGAATAAAACCTTCATCTTCCCATCATTTTTTGTACCAATTAACGTCAAATACAACTCTTCCATTCCAAAACGGCAGCAATCATTTCAAATGATCGCATCTGACACATTCTTAATCGCTTCAGCGTTTTGATTGCATCTGCTGATCGTGATGAGTCTGCTTCCCCAGATAGATGCTGGAGGATCGGAAATGGTGATTTGATTTTTTCTCGTCCTCTAGATCGATGCGTTTAAATTGTTTTCAGAAGAAAAACGCAAACGATTGTTTACTGGAAGTTTCAATTGAAACTTTGAAATTGATAGCGAGTGAGTCACCATCACTAGTACCAGCATGCAATCAATTGATCGCATGTGACTTTAACTGTTAGTTTGCGGATTCGTTACTGTCACTTTAACCCTAGCTGTGGGTAATTTGGGTGAGTCAGGCTTCAACTTTTAGCAAAACATAATTGAGATCATCAATGTAGAGCAAATAATGCTTTGCTAAAAAGAGAAGAAAACAGTCACTCTTCAAATTATCAACATTCGAAACACGCATTATTGATGACTTCCAATTAAAATGAAAATCTTTGAAGATGCTTGTGAGTAGGTTGGCACATATAAGTTTTTCATTTTGAAATCGTCGTAAATGCCACCCTTATTAGCATCCCTTAACAGAGACCGCGGAGTGAAAACTGTCGAAATGGCAACGTATGAAATGCAGAAATCGAATATATACGGCATCACTTGAACTTTTTCTGCTTCCTATGGATGCAAATGTAAACAAGTCGAATTGGAACCGCTTTTTGTCGGTTCGATTGGAAACATACGATCTTTATTGTCGTATTTCTAACCCTTATCACCCATAATATCGTCTCTTATTCATAAAATCGTCTATAGTTTTGTTACCTAAACGAAAACGTACCGTAGTTTTCATCAATTTTTATAATGCTCATTGTGTATGATTGTCCAAAATTTGCCATTAGTGATCCATATTGGAAAGAACAATACCTGCAAAGAAAAGAAAAAGTAAATGTAAGTTTATTTAAATCATGTAATAAATAGTTCAATATATGGTGATCTAATTTTGCTAACAAGAGCTCGGAATACTGAAAAAGGATGATCTCAGAAAGAAACTGGTGTTATGGCGGATTTGCATTATCATTAAAATTAATAATTAAATTTGATTTTCAAACTTAATCCGATTAGACTTAGTTGCTACTTCTTGACTGACCAGAACTAGTAAAGTTGTTACTTTATTTTTCAATGCTCCATTTTTGTGGTTATTGGCATTGTAATGATTTTTTTCATGATTCGGGAGAATCTACATATTTAAGAATAAGAATATAAGATCCAGGCAACGATCTCCTCATGTGCTATCTGTTTTACATTTGATTCTAAGAGAATAAGTATTCAATTCGACAAGCGATCTCTTCATCTTTCAAATCTAGAATCATATTGTTATGGAAAAGGAAAACACAACAGAGTCAATACTTAGGGTAAGACGGTAATGCGCCCCACCTGGCCAAACGCCCCCTTTGATTTCTAGAAACTATAACTAACTAAGGGTCAAATTAGTGGTCCTATAAATATTTGTAGAACCATCATCTTATGTGAATATGGGAATATTTTTGTATTACTTAATGAAAATATTTGAAAATACAAAAGTCACAGTTTTGATGTAACTTTTAATGTTTGTTTGCTGAACATTCTGGAGCGACTATGGCATACTGTCCGCAAACTTGCACTGGAAATACCCAGTTGGGCAACAAATTTACTTTTTCAGTGGTTAATTATGATATAAAATTGTTCCATCTTCAAAAATAACAATGATTTTCGAAAACATGTTTACTGGCCAAAACGCCCCAGTGTAGGCAGGACGATATGCTCCTCACTAACTGGACACAAGCAGCGAGCCCGGCAGCAGTTGCTTCCAAATTGTATGGAAAATATTGAAATGTAATTCATATCCTGCTTGATGGACCTATGTTGGTTTTTTAATGTCAAGCGCATAAGGATTTGTAGCCTTTTATTATGGGATTGATAAAATACTAATGAAGGGCTATTACATGATTTTGGTTGAGGTGGGGCGTATTGCCAGAACTTTTTAAATTTCATTTTTTCACGACTTTTCAAAAAGCTTTATTACGTGTTATCTGTAATATTTTTATGTGACTACTCACGGGCAATGCATTTGTGACTTCCTGCACTACCAAATAACACAAATTTTGTCAAATAACGTTGAAAAGTAAAAAGTTATCAAGGAGTTGCCTTAGGGGGGGCATATTATACCGTCTTACCCTAAATGGAGAAGGGACGTTTGGCCGAAAGTCAATGGCCTAAAGCCACTAGGCCGTGAGTTTTTTGGGCAAATATAGTATTTGGCAGAGCAAATCATTGTACCGAAACCTATCCGGCCGAGTCATTTGACCAAAAGGGTAATTAGGTCAGAAGCGTCATTTGACCGAAAAAGCCGTTTGGTCGAAATGGTCGTTTGGCAGAAAGGGCAAAAAAGAGAAGTTGAGAAATAGGAATACGCAGAAGAATCTACAAAACAGCTGTTTCGATTGTTGTATCCAACAACATGGACATTGTTGTTTCAATCACCAAAGTTACTGTTTCAACACTGATTCACTGCTTTATTCAATTCAATATTGTTGTTGTTGTATGTATCGTTCTTTCGACAACCATTTCATAATATGGGAAAACTACATAAACTGATCAACATAAACCCGACCTACATGAAGTAAGCATGGAGCAGTGGTAAGGTGGATGACTCTCACTCCTCGTGTCACTAATTCGATTCTGTTTCTGTCTTTTTTCCTTTTTTGTTGATGTCATCGTATTGTCGATAAAGTAGTTTAGCATCCAAAATCGAAAGTAAAAACAACCATGAATATTGTTGTTTTCTAATGTATTATTTGACAGTGACAGCTGGAGAGCATAGTTGAAACAAATATATAAATACGAGAGTTGAAACAACTATCGCGTATAGTTGATTCAACCCTATTTGTGGTTGAATCAACAATGACCCTTTCTGATAAACCTGTTCGGCTAAACGACATTTTCGTCCATATGGCCCTGTTGTCCGAATGATCTTTTGGAATAACGACATCTGGCCAACAGCTCTTCCGGCCAGATGACCAGTTCGGCCATATGTCCTTTCGGCCATATTCGGCAAAAATGTGATTTTAATTTCAATCTGAGAAAATCATTCGGACATGGGCCAATTATACATTGGTGTCGCTTTTACGCAATTTGTTTTGGGTTCTTAGCCTTTGATAAACCATTCAGTTTATCCCACGAAAAAATTCACTAAAAATTGAAGAAAAATACAGCAGTATTTAAAATCTTGATGAAATTGTCATGAGCCTATAAATATATAATCTTTTCCGAAGCGAAAAATCACCCATCTCAGCCGCTCCAGCAGCTTTGCCATGCAGCAAGTAAGCGAGATTAATCAAAAAGAATCTGTTCCGGACTCGTGGTAGTGCTGTTTTGGCAGTGGCAGTGCTTGAGGTCGCAAATGTCTGACTGTAGAACAATGCAGGTTCTTCTGCTGCTTATTTGGGGTTATCCGTAATTTGTTTGAGTACTACGGCTTGCTTTTGCGGCGTCGTACTACTGCACTGAGTGATGTTTTCGCCACGAAATTTTGCAACGACTGATGCTTCGCTTCAATAATCGCCTTTCGCCTCAATAATAGCAACGTAAACTGCAGGCTGCATGCCGTCAACAAATGGGCCAAAGGTGTTGGATTCGCGGTGTCAGAAACGAGGCCTCAAGTAGTCCACTACAGCCTAAAGGTACGTCAGGAACCGGCACAAAATATCATCATCGGCCAACGGAACGGCATACCTAGACACAAAAAAGTGTTCATGAACTCGTCAATTAACAAGATCACGGTGATTTTGAGTCACGTTTTCTGGAACGTTCTAAACGCTTTGTTTTGCGTGTAGGACAAAAGGTTGAGAATCCTGGGTATAATCTTGGATCGAACACTGACCTACAAGCAGCACTACCAGATGACGAAGAGAGTGTGCGAGTCTCTATTTTCTGCACTGCAGATAATAATCGGTGTCCGGCTTCCGCTCCACGCAGTTGTTCAACTTACTACAGGCAAGGTGATCTTTGTTAGAACCGTGTGAGCTGATGGTCCACCAGAGAAAGTGCGCCAAGGTGTTCAGGAGGTACTTGCTTTTAGGTTCAGCCGCTCGACAGTGATGCACACCGACGGTAAAACTTGGACATCGAAGGTTTCAAGGGTGAAGATGCCGTTGGAGTCGCATTTTAAAACTGTTAACAAGGATGTTCATCCTAACGAAGGAGTGCGATGTTTTCTCTGCGGAAGCATACACCATGAAGATGGCTGACTGGATCCCGCAGGTAGATTTTAACACCCGGAAATTCACGATTTTGGCGAGACATGAAGTCAATTTCCTATGAATATGGCCATTTCCATGACTAATTCTTCCGGGAGGAAATTAATTAGATATTCAAAAACTCTCCATAAGGAAATTTTACCAAAGATCCTGTATCGAGTTTCTCCGATAATTTTAGATTATCTCTTGAGATTCTTGAAAAGTATTTTGGGATGTCGTCTTTTTTTCAGGAATTCGTGCTTTTGTTCGTAAATGATGCCTGTTCAAGCTTTATCAATGACGGAATAGAGAAGTCCTACTGTACTGGATTGGTAGCAGCCTCATAACAATTGCCGTCATAATATTCCAACATTTGTGGTCTAATATGCATATGTATTCTTGTGAATGGCTTCGCACTTATTGTTTCTAGCTACTGTAATATGTCTTCAGCTAAAAATGTATGCCATTATGAAGTCTATAAAACTGGCGAGCAGATAGGTCAGAGTGAGAGAGTTCGTCTCCAGTCCTTGCGACTCGCAGTCGGATCGTCACCTAGTTAGATATTCTCGCGTCGGCAGTTAAGTAAAAATCCAAGTCGTGATCGAAGTTAGATCGAATCTCCGTTAGTCAAGTTAAATCAATACAGTCCATTAGTAGAAGTGTAAATTGTGTTTCAATCAATAATAGTGTCGTTATTAGTGTGAAGAAACTATCAGAAAACTTATAAACTAAACTTAATGTCCCAAAAAGAAGGTTCAAACCCGACAATCAGTCACTCACGAACGCTGATATGTGCGTCAACAATGCCTTCGGACCTTTTACTAGAGTTTCAATAGAATATGATAAGAATTTGATTCAAAGCATGCACTGGACATCCTCTAGAAGTTTTATAAAAAAATATATTTTGGTGTTTTAGAATAATTTTAATTTTTCATGAACTGCTTAATATCTCTTTTGTGGAATACCTTTGAAAGTTTAAAATTCATTCAAATAATTCATGCTGTTATACAGCATTGTCGATTATTATTCTAATGCAATCTGCTACTACCACACTGTACTCTGGGATCGCTCATCCGCGGTAAAAACGCGACTATTTTTACGCGGATTTTAAAATTCGCTCGGTTTTAAATTACGCGTACGTATCCCCGCTTAAAAACCGACTGTACGCGATAAAAATGTAACACACACAAACGATCGCCAGAAAATCATTTTTAGTCGGATTTTCTTCAACATTTTAGGGAATAAACTACAACAATATGGATAGGTTTCTACGATGTTTTTTTCATTTCCTCTCTGAATGCTAGCACGCTAGCACTCTGCACTTGACACCTCTCATGAAGTTCTTTGAAATGACGGGTCCCATTGTTTTTTTTTTAAATCCAACTCGTTCTCGAATTAATTTAGGTGTTTTATAAAGCTTGGTCGTCATAAAGGTCCAAACTTTTTCAATTGGAAGAAGTCCCGGCAAGATCTGTGGATTGAAATCTTTTGTTTCAAAAACCACATTTTCTCATTCACCGCAGGAAGGGCAGCAGATGCTTCTGGAGGTACTAGCACAGACAAACAGACATAACACATTGAACATGTGGTTGATTTATTGATATTTTCGGTGAACAATAACTACGCCATTTGTTTTCTGCGTGACGTTTCGGTCTACTACTATGTCTCGACCATCTTCAGACGCATTTGATCACCGCAGCAATTTCCACCTCGTTGTCTGCTGGGCGATCACGTACCACCGAAAAATATCAATAAATCAACCCCATATTGAGTAACGGTGATTAAACCAATCAATTACATTGAACATTCACCCATCAAATTCATCGTCGTACAAACACTAACGACATCTGTTGTTTTCACTCTGTTGGGCAAATCACGAACCAGATGGCGGTAGTGGGCAAACGTCAAACTCGAACAAATCCGATGCGCGCGCCACTGGTGATCGATTGGCCAACTAATGATTATTTAAATTGACCAGTAAATCAGTGAACGATAAGAATTTTATCAGCATGTTCTGTTTGTTGTATTACTAGAGCGTTAGCTCATCTTGCAACACTTATATATGACCTACCAAACGGAGAACTTGTCCAGCTTCTTCTTCCTAATATCTTCAAGACCGTTGGGGTCCTGCAGCGTAGTGACTACACGTCTTGCTTAGAATGGTCATGGGTTCGATTCCCAGCCCTCCACTAAACCTCGTCAGTCGCCGGATCCGCAGCCCATATGGTGGCGTTTGTACGCGCCTTACCGTCACGGCTGCCTGATGACGACTGACAACTTGTTCTTCTCGGAGGCATTCCTCTAACGTTACCCGGACAAATGGCAACCGAATAATGCAACGATCAATGGATACACGACATGAACAAACGGACACAGTGGACAGACGGAGAGATGGACTGGCACCAACAAAATAATGGTAATGGAAATCTAATAGATTCTGTGTGGATTCTGACAGGAATACCACAGAGATCTCAGCACAGTAGCGGTTGATATCACAGAGTGCCTAACAAATAAAGAAAGGAATAAAAAACTCAAAGGTGCAGCCCAACGGGTTGTACGCAAAGGTGACGTAACTACGTAGCTATAAGATATGGAGGGTATTTTTCATCATAATTTTGTCAATTTATTAGCATTGTGCAAACTGCTCGGAGGTCAACGAATCAAGAAACTGAAAGTAGCTCCCAGTTGGATGAACCAGCGTGGAAAAGGAACGACCCATCGGCCGCATCGCCAGTGAAGCCATTCGTTCATCTTTCAGTGGATATCATCAGAATCAGAAGACATTATGCTCAAAAATGCCACGAAAGGAAAAATAAGCAGAATCGGAGGTGGCGCGAAACCAAACATAATATATAATAATCCAGTTGAAACTCGAAATTAGTGCTAGCGAAGTTGATTTTGTTACAATCCAGTTCTGGAAGAGTGCGCTGAAGGCTTCGCGATATGAAAACAGCGCACCACTTCCGAAGTTAGGTTTAACGTACGGATTGTAAACGAAATCTAACTTCGCTATCCCCCCATTCCGGTTTTCAACTGGATTGAGAATATTAATTTGCAACGTTCGACTTCCGCCCGCGATGGAAGCGTACATGCAGGGCTTGGAAAATTCGTTCAAAAACGAACGAATGTTTCGTTTTAGCTCACAGTGAGGTTTTTATTTCGGTGCACCGATTGATGTTGTCTCGATGCCGTGCTGCTTACTGCACAGAACAATGGAAGAGGCAAATCGCTTTTTCTTCCATTACTGCTGTCATACAATAACTAGTCGTGAATTCAAGCAAGTTTGTACCACCTGGATCTACGGGCATGAATCCATGTTGCTCGTTAGAGATATAAGCCTTCGTTGCGCGCAAAACGTAGTCATACTAACCATGACTTCCAAATAGCTTTGAAGCGGCACACAGACTATTGACTATACGCATTGCTTTTTGACATCACGACGATCTCGACTTTTGAAAATACCGGAAACATATTAAGAACGTTTCCAGCAATATGGAAAACCCCACTTGGGAATGATTTGTTAAAAACAAAGGCAAGCGTGTTGTGCTATAACAGTAGCACAGCGACGAAGTGAGCAGCAGGAATACCATCCGGCCCAGGAGAAAAGGAATTTTTGGGCTTTTTAGCGGCTTGATGACTATAGCAGGAGATATTTCAAAAGTATTCAGGATCCACAGCGTCCAACGGAACGTTTGTCGTAATAAGCCCAGCCTCAATCGTCAGATGATATCTGTCTGGAAAACAGATGCGGGCGTCTCATGAATAGATCCGCGCTTCAGATTCACTTCTGTCGACTCATTATTATCCCTTGGTAAACCACATTAGGAGTGATAGACGGCCTCTCACTATTAACGAAGCTCCAGAAAGAGGATTTAGGTTTCACGACGTAAATTATTCTGCACTCTTAGAATATGACTTTTATATTATGTATATCTGAACTGCCTGTAATCGTTCTACTAGAGCATTTAAAATTCAATCGGTAAAGGTTGAATGATGAATTCTCAAGTAACGATGTGCCAACGTCTTCGATTGCGCTTTTAGTTTCTTCTGTTGAGGCGTATTCCAGGGAGGGACCGGCTATTTCCTTTTCATAGGAATATTTGTACTCTGACCAATCACAGATTGCATCGCTGAATTTAGCAGCTATATCATTCCCATCCTCAATTTCGTCGTAAATAAAACTGCATTCCAGACCAAACAGATGAGCAAGGAGGAGGTCGTGTCAATTTTAAGATAATTTAGTTTTTGATCGAATCTACTTGCCTCCTTTGAAGAGAGGTAGCTGTTCGTTGTTGTAAATATCACAGAAAGGGGACGCTAAGTAGAGATGGTGGAGATCGCCCAGGTAGCAAGGACCTTCTGCAGTACGTACCGAAATACGACTGTGTATTGTTGCAAAAAAATCAAGTCGAGTGTATTGGCCCTAAATTGTTGAGTTGGTAATACTCGTTTGGAGAAATTCTGAAAGCCGTTCCATCTTATCTAGCAAAGCGGTTCCTGCCAATGGGGTCACAGAAGATGAATTGCTTCAGGACGGATCTGTTCTCATCAATACACCAAGCAATTTGAGGTTGATTAAATTACCATTAATACACGAATCACGATGTCATCATCGGACGCATTTTCGCAAAGCTCACGAACGGTGGAAATGTGCTCATCCATTAGGTCAGCATTTCGGCTTTTGTCCGGAGGAACATGCCGATTTTTATGTTTTTGTGGCCAAAGCAATAGTGACTGCTATTCTTGAAAAAAACGTAGTGTGCTGTGGCCGCGAACAGACGTAGATTTTCACGACTCGTCATTTTTATCGGAAATTTATAAAAAGAAAATTTATTTGATGAAAAATTAAGCTTTCCCGGTCAAGTGCTCCTCCCTAATGATTGATATAGTTTTTGCCGATCGCAATCCTCTGTAATACGAGCAACGTCTATAAAGGCTCCCCATCTAATCGATTTTTAATATGTTACATAGCGGAAATGAATTTTCACGGACATCACGATACAGGTATACCCCAGGTGAGTATAGGATGCGGCATCCAGCAAATATCTCTCTTTGAACTGATCCATTGAACCTGTGGTCTGAGGATGGCAATATTATCGCAAAAGGGAAGCCGTGTTTTCAGGCTGCAATCGAAATCTTGATTGAAGTGCATCCTACATCAAGCTAGTCACACCTGATGTCCAACCGCTGAACACAGTCTCAACGCGATGCAAGCATGTCCTATCAAGAGCACATTTTAAGGGGTAATTTGATTCTGTGCGCTGGTTGCGTAAAGGAGATGGTATGTATTTTGGGACCAATGGGTACTCTATTTCACTATTTTTAGCTATAATACTGAATATAACGCCGTGATAGGGAGGAAAGCCGCAGTATTGTCAAAAAATCCTAAAGAAAAATCCGCTCAATAAATCACAAAAATCATAGAATTAGTGTAAGACTAGAACTCTTAGTAAAAGAATTGTACTATAAATGATTGGTGGAAATAGCTGAATGTCTGATATATTTTTCTACGCTGGGGCTATCTAGTCGTCCACAACAATGAATGTCAATTAAACTGCTCGGGCTCGAAGATCTTCCAATACGCAAGGAGACTCTCCAAATTCTGGACCTTTTATACAGGTGCATGGAACACCCATTAGGGCAGTTGGCAAACCAATCAGCTCTTCAAGTATAATGCAGGATTGGTATTTACTGGCATCGATGCAGCGGATCTATCGGAAGTTAGGGCAAAAACTTGATCACATCCGTCTTCACCTCAGTAGATAAGTGAGGGCCTTAGTAATTTCTCATTCAAAATTATTCCGTTGAGATCAATACTATTATATTTTTTTGCGTTGGACAAACGTTTTAAGTTTGAATAATTTTAACAGACATAAAATCGTGTAGTGTCATTTCTCATTCTTTTGGCATGATTCTCTCTCTCAATTGGCACCATTTTAAAACTAAATTTGCTAAATTTTACTTTTAAATTTATTTTACCATTTTCATTTGTGAATGGAAAATGGATGGCATGGAAATGTGAATGGAAAACTGAACTTTGTGTTCATTATGCTAAAAGGAAGGATGTGTTTTCTATTTTTCCTATAAGTTTCAATGCTTTACTGCTTTTGTTGAATACTTTTACGTTTCATCCACTTTTTGCTTAACAACTGTTATACTCCTTACTCGAATTTTCACCGCATCTTAGCACCTAAATAATTTTATACTTAAATAATTTATAAGTATCAGTCAATTTACTATTATTAGCTCAAATTAATTCAATTCGTTCTTCAAACCATGAGCACGATGAATAGGAAATGGGCGGCAGTTGAGTTTTATAGTGTGTCAATGTATTATTTGTCAAATCTTACTAGAACTTTATTTACAAATTCCCTTTCTAGTATCGTCGTCGTTTTGAGGCGTTAGAATTATTTTTAGCGTTCAATTTATTTGTATTTCCTTTTGCCCAATAAGTGTACACTTCTTCCAAAGCACTTATTTATTAGGACTCTTATTTCTAGAGTTAGCGTTATACAAGTGGCGTGGCTTTATAATTATTTCCAAAACTCGAAACAGGCTTCGGGAAATGAAATGCTTACATATAATTTTAATTGATTGCACATTGGGATTGCCAATTTTGATATGGTAGGCGGTATTTTAGCTCGACTCCAACAAATAAGGGTGAATTCGAATCCTAAAAAATAAACGTTTTGAGTGGGTCTATAGATTCTTGACGTTGCTTTTGCTTTTGAGAAATTAATTAAAGGTATACAATTATTGGAAAAATCTTTAAATATTCCATCTTTGTACGCAAAGAAAAATTTTGATTTCATAAATTTATATAAATGTTATATTTTGTTTCCCAAAAATGTTGCAGATTTTATTGTGTGCTATTACAGCCTCTATAAATACATAATAGCCCCATCTTTAAGCTGAATTTCCTATTCATTAGAACAAACATGTGATTATGAGCAGTATGTTTGTTAGAAAACGAGGTTGTTATCAGAACAAATAATACAGGTATTTTGGAATTGGTGAACTATTTATCGGCTGATATAGGATACTATAACAAAATAATTTAACTTGATTAGAAATAAATAAGGGAAGGAGTGTAATAAACTTTCTTTCTTTCTCGTTTCAGAGAGCGAGCACTGGCACTTAAACCTAGGCTAATTAGCCAGGCAAGTTTAATAGCTTTACCCCATCCCAGGGAAAATCATCAATGGAGTGACACAAAAATTTCTTAGCATGGTCACTTCCAACGTTCAGTTCAATCTTATTATATCATTTAAGCTTATAATTTATTATTTTTCCCAACCATATCCTCACCCACCATCCAACTCCTTGACATCTATGAGAAGTGTCAGAAATGTTACTTCTCGTTATAGTAGATGCTTCACATCAACATTTCCTTCCCTTCCTAGTAACGGAGAAGAAGGGCGTGGGTTGTAATGGTAGCTTTCATGCTTTATCATTTTAGACCTCTAACGGATTGCTATTAACACCTAAATAGTAATCCATAAGTTGTTGGGGTGAGAAAGCAAAAGAACATACACGACAGCTACATCAAAGGCAATCCACGAAATACTCCGTTACAACGCAACGCAACGCAACGCAACGCAACGTGCAAATAGTGACTGCAATTCTTGGCTTTGTTGTCCGTTATTGGAACGGCATTATAACAAGAATCAGTGCCGGTGGCTCTTCCTGCCAAAGTAGAGGCCGTAGGGATAAGTGTTGTTTGCGCTATGCCGAGACAATTGACCAACATTTCGAGGTCCTGAGTAATACGTCGAATCAAGGTTGGATCGTTCATTTTTTCAATTTTTTAATCACTGAACAAAGTATGAGCTTGACCTGCAATTGGACGATGGAACTTCTGTCCAGGCCGTTGAATGTCCGATTCATTACACTGTCACATTAATTATTGTCAAGATGTGGTTGACATCGATTCTTCCGAGCTGGAGTCGGAACAGCAAGACGAAACCTAGGGAAGAGTCGATACTATGCTGCTTATTGGCATATTCTTTTCAGTTTTTTGAGGTGTTCTACCCGTCCATTCTAGCTTGCACCTATGCGATGTGGCCTTTGGTCACACCGAGCCGAGTTTTAAAGATAAGAATCATATCTGCGCCAGCTGCTCGGACTCTTACCCTACAGGGGCCAAACCTACAAGGGCCAAATTCGCATGTTTATATACCCAAAATAAATATAGCGAAACTGACCTCACATTGTTGATCGACCACACCTACATACTGTAATCGCCGGAGGAAGGATCGTCAGTTGGCCACTTTTATATGGACGAAAATAGCACACGAATATCGTGCGTGAACGATTTTATTGCTGTTTTTTTTTCTTAGAAATGTACCCAATACTATTTCAGAGATGACGAATCATGAATGCAGACAATATTTCTACAGATGTTCTAGGTTCTCCAAACCATGCTGGATTTAAGAGCCTTGGTCTTCCAGGTCAATTACGCTTGAAACGATTTAGATATGTTCTAACTGCATGCTCTAAGTTCTCCAAATCATTCTGGAGTTCAGACCAACAGATCTTTCAAGTCAACTGGGCTCGGTTTAAAGCCAGGGCAACCCATGATGTCCTCATAGACCCTTAGAGGCCATGTGCATAATAAAAATCGGATCTAAGTTCTTCAAATCAGTTTGGAGTTCAAACCAGTTGGTTTACTAAGTCAATTGGGTTCAGTACAAAATTAAACCATGATGTTCATATAGCATAGAGCCTTTAGCAGCCATGCGGATTACGATTGAAATGCGACTCTTCCTTATCAATCAGGCCCTTGAATATTATGTGCATGGTTTATGACTTAGAAATTTCAGAATGCGACATTCTAAGTTCTTCAAATCTTTGCAGTTAAAACTAATTGGTCAACCATGCCAATAACGCTTGGTACAAAACCATGATTGTTCACCTGTTTGAACAGGAAGATGAGTTTATATTAACCCATTGATTCACCATTAGATCTGGACAGATAGGCTTCGACCTTCAACAGGGGCGCCGTCTTCAGTGTGTCCACTCTGACCTGACTTCACGTACAGAGACACACATTGAAGACGGCCTCACTGTTGAGGGCCGAAATACGTATCTGTCAAGACATACCAAGTGGTGGAATTCAATGGGATTGTATAAACTCGTCTTATGACAGGTGAAAACATTCCACTAAAAAGTTCAAAATAATTTTCTTATCACAATGACAAGCTATTATGTCTATCTAGGTCTCTGAGAACATGCATAAGATCAAAAATTTAGATTTTTCTCACACGATAAGCTTAGTGCTCCAAACATCAACATATTTGGACGTACAAAATTAGTAAATCATGAGCATGGCCTGCAGTAGCCTGAATACATATGATTGGTTGCTATCGGTTTTGTACCGAGCTGACTTTGTAGACTAATTCATCGGAGCTCTTGATACCATAAATTGCTATTGGTTTTGTACCGAGAACAATTGATATGATAGACCAATTGGTCAGAATTCTAGAATGATTTGGAGAACTGAGAATATCCGATTTGGGCATTAATAAACCGTAAACAATACAGATTGTCTCTGAGCTCCAGAATTGACACGATGGCTATTGGCTTTGTGCAATTGGCTTGGCCGATCAATTGGTCTGAGCTCCAGAATTATTTGGAGAAGTTAGAACATCCGGTTTGGACATATCTAAATAAAAAACATGCGCATGGCGTCTAAGGGCATATATGGACCCCATGGGTTGTGCAAAGATCTTGGGCCACAAATAACCAGGGCCTCAGTGAACCGTGTTGGTTGGTTGAGGGGTCTTTTACGTAGAATGTTGGGCTACCCAACTGGGCTGTAAGTCCAAAATGAACAGCCATTCCCTGGCCCTAGCCCAGGGTTATAAGTCCCTCAGTAACTAAAGCTCTCGATCAAGCTGAGCGATCTTCCATATCTGGTAATTAATGCCAAGCTTTCCAATTATGTACGCTCTGAAAGCAGCAGCCTCGATAGTTTCAAAAAGTTTGGAGTCAAAAGTACCTACACAAAAAAAATCTTCACGAGCAATTGCACAGAGTCGACGTTCTCGGAAAACAGTCCAGAACAGACAGCAGTAGCCCTCGCTTGCTGCGACGTTATTATATCATATTCCTTTAATTTTTATAAAAAGGAGAGTCATTGTCATCTTGAATATGTTACCTACTTACGAAAATATGTAAAGTACCAGTTATTACCTGAAAAGAAAGAAAAAAGATACATGAGACCTTTTTTTAATCCAGCTATAACTTTTGATGGAACTAAATGGAAAAGTAATAAACTAGTGTTATGATAGGTCAAAACTAATTTTATCAGAGTAAAATGTTTGCATCAGAGAGCGATGACGAAGTCGAATAATCTTTTGTAGAAACTGTCTTTTCTCTCGATGGTTGGAAGCTGAAATCGATACATTTTTGTTAGTCCGGCGATGCTGCAGCTGTCGTTCGTTCGTTCGTTCGTGCATCGTTGAAAGAGTTGTACCAGTCAGTCAGTGCAATAAACGGCTACTTGCCGCATCTTCCCAACTACTATTCAATACCGTTCTAGATCGCAATCGACACGAGGCACCCAACTACCCATAGAGCAGCAGTGGGTTATGCGTATTTTTAGAGACAGAAAATTCATCTTCTCATCTATAATTTATTGCTGTTTTTACACATACACATTACTTTATTGCCCTGAGTCCTCCTCCCCACCTGTTCGACGGGATAGACATCGGCTCAGACGCAGACGACAAACGACGGCATCGACGGGTTTGGTTAACTCCCTGGGAGTGAGAGGGGCATATTGGACGGTGTCGAATACACTCCAAACCGAACATCGAAAGTGTTCGGTTACAGACGTACTCAGGGTCCAAAGGAAATCTCAGAGGGGGCAGTCCCAAGCGGGGAAAGTATCTATGACTAAGTCTCAACCAAAGTGTGTTTTGGCGCGCTGGGACTGAAATGAAGGCGCAAATTGGAACTGCCGTCTGCGTCTCCCTGTGTGGTGCGCGTCTGTGAGCTGTCTGCGCTGATCTTTTGTGTTGTTTTTATGGACTGCTGGAATAATGATGATGGGCTCATATGAGTTGATACATACAGCGCGATTCGATTCCTAAGGTGGTGAAAAACGATCGACGACGATGGACGACGCGGCGGCAGTTTCCTCAGATCCCGCCAGGAGGTTTTAATTGCAAAATTAATGATTCTGACTTAATCTAATAGCTGTCGCAGTCCGTGTGGTGATCTGGATCAAGGATGAACGGAGATCGCGAAAATAGCACATTGGTGTTTTGGCAGCAGAAATTGAAACGCATCCAAATAAGTCAACGAGCGGTGATCAACAGGCGATTTTTATTGTTTATGTTGTTGAATTTGTCTGAAGCCTGGGTGATTTTACTATTTTGTAGCATTTTTTATTTAGGATGCCGTTTCTATTTGATTGAAATATTGGTATAAAGAAGTGAAGGTTTACAGCCGCCATTAATAATTTATTCAGAAGTCTACAAATCGAGAAATCATATCACAAAATAAGAAAACGCATTATCAGATGCAGTCGTGTTATCATCAACAACTTCCTGAAATTGAACTCCACTCTCAACGGAGTACATTCGTTGTCATAATTATCGCTCATCAGCGCCGATAATTTCATTTTTCTTCCGCTCCGATACTCCAATATGTCCATAAATAACCGCCCTGTCTTACCTTCGGAAGAAGAAGGCCTTACACACATTTCGCATCACACCGCAACCAAAACAAACCCAATATAAAAATATAGACCGATTCGGTTGACGTTGTTGCATTTGCCCTTTTCCTTGGCGACAACGCACTGGGGAATCATGTACGGAATGTGCCTCGTCATTGATAAGATACACCTCCACCCATCCATTCGGCGGCCATCATCCATCCGTCCATCCGCTGCGATCTCGGTAGCGCCTTCCACTAGCAGTGTGCTTCTGTTTCATGCCGAATGGCGTGTTAGGGTGATTCATGGCTGCTGAATTGTGATTTATACCCATGTGTCACCGGCAGAGCAGCAATCCTCCTTCTGCAAACGCGAGATCCTGGTGGCAGTGAGGAGTGAGGGGATGAGTCGCAGAAAGCAAACACATCGATAGTGTTTCTATGGCTGCCTCCGGATACCTTCCTACGGCTGCGGAAATTGCTCCCCAACCAGGTCGATTAGGCGATACAATTCGACACAACGACTCAGACGTCGCCGTCATCGTCGTCGAGGGTAGCTAATAGCTTAGCTGCCACAGAAATGCGAGTGGGTGTTGCTGTGGGACGACGCATCGTTGCTCAATTTCTGGTGGAGAAATGGGATTAAAGATTGATTTATGTCGTGTTCTTGCCGCCTCACGAGCAGCACCTCTCAGGAATTCACGGCATGAACATGACTGCAAAGTATTTCGGGTCCACGGGCACGAGGTGAGCCCTCAAGAGCTGGATAAGTTTCACGTGCGCATGAGGCGCGTGAAATGAACCGTAATGGTATTTACCCGACATAAAGAGGTGGAAAAGTATTAATTCATGGGTGGATCGGTGGACAGAATTAGCATGACTTTTTTGCGGTGTGTGAAGACCTATTGCTCTGATTCCGACTTTTATTCGAACTGCAATGTGATAGAATTTCAAAGTTTCAAACCAATGAAAGCTAAACCATACCAATCCAACCCAAACCAATCCAAATACAACCAAACCAATTCCAACCAATACAAACCAATCCAAACCAATCCAAACCAACCTACAAACCAATCCAAACCAATCCAAATCCAATCCAAACCAATCCAAACCAACCAACCAATCCAAACCAAACCAATCCAAACCAACCATCCAAATCCAATCCAAACCAATCCAAACCAATCCAAACCAACCAATCCAACCAATCCCAAATCCAATCCAAACCAATCCAAACCAATCCAAACCAATCCAAACCAATCCAAACCAAACCCAAACCAATCCAAACCAACCTAAACCAAACCAAACCAATCCAAACCAATCCAAACCAATCCAAACCAATCCAACCAATCCAAACCAATCCAAATCCAATCCAACCAATCCCAAACCAATCCAAACCAAACCAAATCCAACCTAAACCAACCAAACCAATCCCAAATCCAAATCCCAATCCAAACCCAACCCAAACCCAACCCAAATCCAACCCAAACCCAACCCAAACCCAACCCAAACCCAACCCAATCCAAACCCAAACCAAACCCAAACCCAATCCAATCCAAACCCAATCCAATCCAAATCCAATCCAAATCCAATCCAAATCCAATCCAAACCAATCCAAACCAACCAAACCAACCAAACCAACCAAACCAATCCAAACCAACCAAACCAATCCAAACCAACCAAACCAATCCAAACCAATCCAAACCAATCCAAACCAATCCAAACCAACCAAATCCAATCCAAACCAATCCAAACCAATCCAAACCAATCCAAACCAATCCAAACCAATCCAAACCAATCCAAACCAACCAAACCAATCCAAACCAATCCAAACCAATCCAAACCAATCCAAACCAATCCAACCAAACCAATCCAAACCAATCCAACCAATCCAAACCAATCCAAACCAATCCAAACCAACCCAAACCAATCCAAACCAACCAAACCAATCCAAACCAATCCAAACCAATCCAAACCAATCCAAACCAACCAAACCAATCCAAACCAATCCAAACCAACCAAACCAACCAAACCAATCCAAACCAATCCAAACCAATCCAAACCAATCCAAACCAACCAAACCAATCCAAACCAATCCAAACCAATCCAAACCAACCAAACCAATCCAAATCCAATCCAAACCAATCCAAACCAATCCAAACCAACCAAACCAATCCAAACCAATCCCAAACCAAATCCAAACCAATCCAAACCAATCCAAACCAATCCAAACCAACCAAACCAATCCAAACCAACCAAACCAATCCAAACCAACCAAACCAATCCAAACCAATCCAAACCAATCCAAACCAACCAAACCAATCCAAACCAACCAAACCAATCCAAACCAATCCAAACCAATCCAAACCAATCCAAACCAATCCAAACCAACCAAATCCAATCCAAACCAATCCAAACCAACCAAACCAATCCAAATCCAATCCAAACCAATCCAAACCAATCCAAACCAACCAAACCAACCAATCCAAACCAACCCAAACCAATCCAAACCAATCCAAACCAATCCAAACCAATCCAAACCAATCCAAACCAACCAAACCAAACCAAACCAACCAAACCAATCCAAACCAAACCAAACCAAACCAACCAAACCAATCCAAACCAATCCAAACCAATCCAAACCAATCCAAACCAACCAAACCAACCAAACCAATCCAAACCAATCCAAACCAACCAAATCCAATCCAAACCAATCCAAACCAATCCAAACCAACCAAACCAAACCAACCAAACCAATCCAAACCAATCCAAACCAACCAAACCAACCAAACCAATCCAAACCAACCCCAAACCAATCCAAACCAATCCAAACCAAACCAATCCCAAACCAACCAAACCAATCCAAACCAATCCAAACCAACCAAACCAATCCAAACCAATCCAAACCAATCCAAACCAATCCAAACCAATCCAAACCAATCCAAACCAACCAAACCAATCCAAACCAATCCAAACCAATCCAAACCAATCCAAACCAAACCAATCCAAACCAATCCAAACCAATCCAAACCAATCCAAACCAATCCAAACCAATCCAAACCAATCCAAACCAATCCAAACCAAACCAATCCAAACCAATCCAAACCAACCAAACCAATCCAAACCAATCCAAACCAATCCAAACCAATCCAAATCCAATCCAAACCAATCCAAACCAATCCAAACCAATCCAAACCAATCCAAACCAACCAAACCAACCAAACCAATCCAAACCAATCCAAACCAATCCAAACCAATCCAAACCAATCCAAACCAATCCAAACCAATCCAAACCAATCCCAAACCAACCAAACCAATCCAAACCAATCCAAACCAATCCAAACCAACCAAACCAACCAAACCAACCCAAACCAATCCAAACCAATCCAAACCAATCCAAACCAACCAAACCAACCAAACCAATCCAAACCAATCCAAACCAATCCAAACCAACCAAACCAACCAAACCAATCCAAACCAATCCAAACCAATCCAAACCAATCCAAACCAATCCAAATCCAATCCAAACCAATCCAAACCAATCCAAACCAATCCAAACCAACCAAACCAATCCAATCCAAACCAATCCAATCCAAACCAATCCAAACCAATCCAAACCAATCCAAACCAATCCAAATCCAACCAAACCAACCAAACCAATCCAAACCAATCCAAATCCAATCCCAAACCAATCCAAACCAATCCAAACCAATCCAAATCCAATCCAAACCAATCCAATCCAAACCAATCCAAACCAACCAAACCAATCCAAACCAACCAAACCAACCCAAACCAACCCAAACCAACCAAACCAATCCAAACCAACCAAACCAATCCAAACCAATCCAAACCAATCCAAACCAATCCAATCCAAACCAACCAAACCAATCCAAACCAACCAAACCAATCCAACCAAACCAACCAAACCAATCCAAACCAATCCAAACCAACCAAACCAATCCAAACCAATCCAAACCAATCCAACCAAACCAATCCAAACCAATCCAAACCAATCCAAACCAACCAAACCAATCCAAACCAATCCAAATCCAATCCAAACCAATCCAAACCAATCCAAATCCAATCCAAACCAATCCAAACCAATCCAACCAATCCAAATCCAATCCAAATCCAATCCAAATCCAATCCAAATCCAATCCAAATCCAATCCAAATCCAATCCAAATCCAATCCAAATCCAATCCAAATCCAATCCAAATCCAATCCGAATCCAAATACAATTCAAATCCAATCCGTTTGATTTTATTACGGAATTCGAGCACAGATTGAAAATTTGTTGCAATATTCTTGGCTCGGACAAATTTGGAATAAATCAATTGGACAAGTTCATTATAAAATATTATTTTGCATTTAAAAATCGTCAGATAAAATCAAAACAATCGTTCACATTTTCAAACCATTTCCATTGAACCAAGTATTCCTTTTCCTTTCTTCAACTTTCAGATTACACTAACCTCAGACACAATCGAGTTGTAGAACATCGATATAATAGTCTCTTTTGCCGCATCCCTTCGCACCAGATCGGACGCAAAGTAGATGAAGCCCCATGTGACAGCCAACCAGTGTCATGACAATCAAAAAACGACAGGATATAAAACAAATCCGGAGCAGGAGCCATCCAAGTCCGAACCCGAACTGCAGCTTCTCATAACACGTTGGTTTCTATCAAATTGTTGCTCCTCTTGTTAGCCACAGCAAAAAAAAAGCCCCGGAAAAGGGGAACGAGTAGAAAAATCTTTTCTTCGTTGTCCGGAATGGCCAAGACCGATCCTTCCAAACCAAATGCGGAGGCAAGTCTCTTTGATTAAGGGATTTCTGATAGTGTCCGCCCCCCTCTCGACTGCCCTGATGGTTTCGTTTGCAAATATTTACTACAATAACATTATAGATTGTGACGATCCAGAAGTGAGCAGCCCAGTTTCTGCACTTATAGAGAGGGCCTGTCCGGTTCGAAACCGTATCGGTAAAGAGCTTTTTCGGGATTGTTGGAGCTCGTCTTCTTCTTTGTCCATCGAGGGAAGACGGTGATTGAAACCGATTGTGCCTGGGAATGGCGTTATGATGACTCCATATGCAAATGGAACTGGCTACCACTATGCCATCCATGGGGTGCCCTCCTTTCCAGCCAACTGCTCAATTGCAGAATACTGGTCAAGTGGATACCGGGACTGGATGCGGAGGTCGGTCTATCCCTCCCACCTACACACTTGATTGGGTGTTTGAGATGTGTGTTTTTGTTGTGTAATATGGGCAAATATGCCAAAAGCCGGTCAGAGATGGGGCCAGTAGAGCAAAAGGGGTGCGGAATTGGATCCCTCAGATTGGAAACAAACTCCGATGGCGAGTGTCACAGTTGTTTTGTCATCCTGGAACAGATATTGGGTGGAGAAATGGGGCGGCCAAGTATGAAATGGGATGATGGTTGGATTGGTTGGGTCAGGAAACAAGATATGGTCAAGATTGGAATGGACAGCTTCGTTCGGATTGGTTTCGTTCGGAATTGGAAACAAGCACACTCTCGCAGCAGGTGGACGAAGGCGATGGGTGATGGAAGAACAAACTTCTAATAAATATTGCTTCACTTTTTGGTTTCTCCTGTTTGCGATTGTTCAAATATTGAACAATGGCTTTTTCAGTTTTCCCCTACCAGAATGGATTCGGTTGAGTATGAATTTGATGGGTGATTAATTTTGTGGTTTTTGGTATGTTTTTGTTACCTTGGCAATTTTTGTTTTCAGAAGAAGCTTAATCCAAATGTTTTATGGAACTTCAGATTCATTGGCAGTTTCCCATCATAGGACAATCCCAATATAGACATACGATGCAACTCGAATATCCGGATAACAATTGGATTGCAATCAAAATAGAATTGGATTACAATAAGGTTGATCATTGGATTGAGGTTTTGGATTAGAATAACATTTAATTTGATTCATTTAATCAGAAAGTTTTTTTTTAAATGTTAAAACACAGAACGAATCACCTACAAACACGACTATGAAATAAGAAATATTCGCTGTGCTTCCAAACCACAAATCAGCCATTAACCAACCGTTCGATAAGTGCATTCAAAGCAAAACCACCCAGACGAAAAACAGCCCAACGAATGAAACCCATTACCGAAAAATTTACTGCCCATGTCCGCGTGAAGACCGTGCGAGGAATTGCAGTTACTCGACCCATCAGTCTTCGCCACCCAGAAACCGAAAGAACAAGGAAAAAAAGAGCTAGGCCCCCATCCATGTCGAGCAGAAAACTACACCCATAAACTCTTTTATTTTTCCCGAAAATATATCTCTTATCAAATTAAATGATCTTCTGCTTTTGTTTTTTTTTTGGCCTCTGCCTTCCCCGAGGCCCGGTCTCGGTCCACGGTGGTAATCCATCCCTTTTGTGACTCGGTGCGCCGCGAACTGGTTAAAATTAACAATATTCAAATAGCGTACCACCCTGCCCTCGGTTCCGTTTGCCCTCAGCCCACGGCCAGCCTCAAGTCCATCAAATCAAACAATGTGCCGATTTTTCTTCGGCCTGATTTTCGGCGCTGCAGTTCGTCACAGGGGGCGTAAATGTTAACGTTTAAAATCAAGTGAAAATTTTTGCTCAATGTTGCAAATCTGCATAACCAAAAATCAGAAACATTTTTTTTATAAAAAAAATGGAGACGGAATTTAAAAAATTTATTGAATATAAAAGAACAATAATTCTAATTTTATATAAAAAGACTTCAATACACTTGAACTTCATGCTTCACGATGAACAGATTATATACAATTATAATTCCGATCGTTTTATTTCATCATTTGTTTTTCTTTAAATTATTGGTGAATTTTATTACGAGCCATTTATTCAGCTGCCGCAATTGCGATGGAAAGTGCACCCAAAGTTCGCCTAATGGCATCGAATCATGCCGAGTCCCGAAACAGGGGGTGGTGCAGCCCACAAATTTAAGCTAATCGGTCGTTTTTTCCCCAAACCCCTTGCCTCCCACAGTCATGCATTTTTCTCTTCCCTCCCACTGCGGAAAGCGGCAAATTAATGCGAATCTTGAACTCCAGTTCTGGCGATCGCTTTTTTATTTCGGTACGCTCCACCATATGCACGTACCCCGAAACTGAACCCAAGCAGACGGATTGGAAGCGAGCAAAGCTGTATGGCGTCCCATCTCAGATTTCGCGACGTTGATCCGGATCGGTGACTACTTTGTCGGCAGCGGCGGCGGCGTCTTGCGTGATAATTGCGAATGCAATCGGTGTACGCGCGCGCGATCCCCGGACATTAAGCCGAACGACCGCGCGGCGGCTGACAATTGACGAAGCCCACAGCCGGGCGAGGACAGACTCTATTGATTAATAGCGACAATTTGGTGATAAATGTGAGAAATTGGTGATTTTCAGTGTGCTGCTTCGGTTCGGTTGTGTTCCGCGAAATGGCCTTTGATGTGCGGCCGACAACACTATCTGAATAAGGGTAGGGTGGCTCTGAAAAATGGTAGTCTCGAAAAATTTGTCTTTGGGTGTTTGCATTATGGAGAAAGACTATTCGAAAAGTAATGAAGAGTTTTCACAGTTCAGCCTATTTATTCTTTCATATCGAGAAGTATCGAGTAAGTATGACCACGGAAAGTGAATTGTTTAGAGTGTGAATGTGTGGCAACAATCATCAGGGATCGGAGTTCTTACTCAATCTCACGAGCAGAGAATGCTCACTCAAGTAGAGAAAAAATGTTTGATAGTGGATGGTCATAATCATTTTTCGCTCACTTCCAGTGCCTCGAAAAATGGCATTGCTCGTTTTCTCACTTTATTCATTCTTTTCGTGCCTTCACCAATGCCAACAAGAGTAGCTTTTATGGAACAAACAGCCCAATCCTCTACAAGCAGTCGACATGGTGGTGTGGTTAAGATGAGCGCATTCCAACGCCATTATTGTCGATGTTCTACGTTCAAAAAAAGTGTGGGGAGTGAAATAAAATGTTCATGAAGAATTAGAAAGTTTCCATAAAAAATAGGAAATTGCCAGTTCCATAAACAATTAAAAGTTTTCCACAAAACAACAAAAAGTAAAAGCAAAAATTGCAATTATAAAAGCAGAATTTTGCTGAAAAAAATCATAATGTTCCTCGGAAAAAATACAAAAAGGCCATAAATAAATTAATATTAGCAATAAACAATTAAAATATTTTCCACAAAATATCCAATTTCCAAATAAAATTAAAAAAAAAATGACGGAATAATCAATAAAGAGCAATAAATTGCTCATACCCGAAGATAAGCCAAAGCCGCGATAGAGCGATTAAAAACCAGAGGAGCCAAAGTCTTAGCCCGTCAACGATACTCGGCTCTTTAGAAGGAAGTAAAACGCTCATGTCGACGGGACAATCGAGCGTGGGCAGACTCTCTGGCCGACGAAGGTGAGAGAGCCGCAGCAACCTGGGGCATTCGCCTCCTCTACGATATCCCACGACACTTAAGCGGGGCGAAGATGAATGCAACGATGCCTGTGAAAGACGCGAATGACCGACCCAACTGACCAACTGGTTCGAGCACTTCGAACAACTTTTACATGTGTCAGCCAGGCCACCACCACCTCGGCATGATATGCCTAGGATCCGACGTAAAACACGCGTCAAAACAGAAGCTCCATCACTACTAGAGATTCAAAGAGCCATCCAAAGCATGAAATTCAATAAAGCCCCAAGGGTCGACCGCATATCAGCCGAGATGCTCAAAGCTGACCCCTGACATCCGCTCAACTACTGCATCGTTTATTTCGTAATGTCCGGGACACCGCAACTCTCCCGGTCGACTGGATGCAAGGTATCTTAGTGAAGGTGCCCAAAAAGGGTGACCTGACTGTATGCGATAACTGGCGAGGCATTATGTTGCTGTGTACCGTTCTCAAAGTTCTATGCAAAGTCATCCTAGCCCGGATTCAGGAGAAGATCGATGCGACTCTCAGGCGGCAGCAGGCTGGATTCCGTGCCGGAAGATTTCCGGTGGACCATATTGTCACGCTTCGTATCATTCTGGAGCAGGTCAACGAATTCCAAGAGTCCCTTTACTTGGTATTCATTGACTACGAAAAAGCTTTTGACCGTCTCAATCACGAGAATATGTGGGACGTCCTGAGACGCCAGGAGGTTCCTGAGAAAATCATCGGCCTCATCGATGCACAGTACGAGGCCTTTTCGTGTAGAGTGCTGCACAATGTCCGACCCTATCCGGGTTGCGGCTGGTGTGAGACAAGGATGTATTCTGTCATCGTTACTGTTCCTCATCGTAATCGACAAGATTCTGGTAGATGCGATTGACCGTGAACCAAACCGGCAGTTATGGCAGCCTAGAACCATGGAACACCTAAACGACTTCGAATTGGCTGATGACGTTGCACAACTCGCTCAACGGTGCTCTGACATGCAGAGTAAGCTCAACGACCTTGTTGAGCGCTCCTCTTGGGCAGGTTTAGTCATCAACGTCAACAAAACCAAATCATTGGATGTAAACACGGTGACCCCTTCCAGTTGCACAGTAGCCGGGTTGTAAGCTTCCAATATTTTGGTAGCCAAATGGCGTCAGATGGCGGTACCAAGATCGACATAGGCGCACGAATCAAAAAAGCAAGGCCTGCCTTTGCGAGTTTAAGAAATATCTGGAAAAACCCCGGGGGCCCGGTGACCTCATAACTGGATCTCAAACAACGAGCTCCATCGTCGTTGTCACCAGAGGCCGATAGCAACAGAAATTCGGGATCGGAAGTGGGACTGGGTCGGCCACACTTTTTGTAGGGGCGGAAACGAAATCTGTAAACAAACAGTAGACTGGAACCCAGCGGGACATCGCAGCAGAGGCAGACCCAGAGGCATGGCGGCGAAGCCTCAATAAAGAAATAAAAGAAGTCGACCGAAATCTAACCTGGTTAAAGCGATAGCTGGACAACGCTCAAGATATAGATCTTTCAAGTCGGCCCTTTGCACCACCAGAGCTGTACAGGATCCATAACTAAAAACTAAATATCCTGATTTCTTTATTGGCAATTTCCTAATTTTTAACGAATAATTTTATTTTTTTTCGCTTGAATTCGGCTCATTGAAATGAAAAGTACGCAAAAAAAAGTTCATTCCTCTTTACGGGGTAGTCTAATTATATGGATCGGAGTAGCCTAATTATATGGATCGACCGGGTCATAATTGTGGATCAGACAGGTCTTCTGTATGCAGGGACGTCCGCAAACAAGAATTTCTTCCTCTTCATTGGTGGGACGCTCGCAAGCAGAATAGTGTAATGGTGGATCGGACAAATCAAAATTATGCTTGATGGGACACACGCATACAAGAGTTTCTTCCTCTGCGTTGGAGTGATGTCCGCCAAAAGAATTTTGTAATAGTGAATCGGACATATCAAAATTCTGCGTGGTGGGACGCCCGAATACAAGGCTTTTTCTTTTTCGTTAGTGGGACGCTCTCAAAAAGAATCCCACAAACAAAATAGCGTGATTGTGGATAAGGTAGATCACAATTCTGCATGGAAGGACGCCCGTACACAAGATTTTTCCTCCTTTTCGTTGGCGGGACGTTTACAAGAAGAATGGTGTTATCGAGGATCGGATAAATCACAACTTTGGGTAGAACAACGCTCACATACAATAGTTTCTTCATCTGCATGAGTGGAACGACGGTAAGAAGAATAATGTAAATAATGTGTTAAGGATTAGGTACTGTAATTAAGGATCGGACGGACCGCAATTCTGGTTGGAGAGACATTACCAAAGGTACTTACCGAAGGTACTGGGTGTCAAATCAGCGCCTTTTTTTCGATGGATTTTTAATATTTTTATATCGAACTCGGAAGCTCGCCAAATTTGTCAATGTCGTTCAAAGTCAATGTTATTTACGATAAACTATTGAAAATTTCTATTCTTGTCAAACTCAGTAAAAATTTAGATTCAACCAATCCCGTTCGTGCATTCCCAACACGGACATCAGAATAATGTAAGTAACGGGCATATTGGCCTACCGCAAGATTTTCTTTGTGTATAAAAAAAGCTGTGCCTGTCGTAAGTGAGTCATTCACTACAAGCGCATCGAACCGAACGGACCGGACCGAAACGAAGCGAGGCAAACCACAGGCATGACACTAAACCTAGCGGTGGCCAGTCAGCGAGAGGAAGACGACGACGATAATGGCTGTAACAACAACAACGAAAGCGGGAGTGGCCTAGCAAAGCCAGAAGAACCTTGTCAAGCCCGACAACAGCTGAAGCTTGCTTTTCAAATTGCATCCTCTTTTGATTCTATCTTTGGTTTTGTTGCTGTTTTCGATTCAAAGGCACATTATTGGGAATTAATCGGTTCTTTTCAGGACCACTATTCTTTAAAAGAGAGGGTTGAGCCGGGAGAATTTTCATCAAATTGCAAATGAATGACTTGGCGGTATTGGGTTTGTCGCAATTCAGCGGAAACTGAAAGATTTGACAGAAAATATATGGATTTAATGTCAAATTCTGTCGTTCCCGTCGACGTTATGCTGCATTGCGTAGAAGGCTTTAATGATTGGAAATTCCCATTAATGAAAATAAATCCATTATTTTTTATTATTCTATACAAAATACAGCTGATCCTTGTAGAAATTGCTGTAAAGTTCAAAGCACAATCGTTGGGCGACGGCGGAAAGATCAATCCCGAGTAGCAAATTTAGGCCAATTTTTTGGTTGCAACAACTCATATATGACTGGATTCGGTTTTACTAAAGTGACAGCAACTCGTTTATGACAAGTGTGCTGCTTGGGATCGGCACGTTGTCTAACGTCTAATTTGCGGTCGTGTCATGTACACAACCGTTCTGATTTTTCTCCTCTGCGTTGATATGAAGAATAGTGTAATTGTGGATAGGATGGATCAAAATCTTGCAAGGAGGGACACCTGCATATAAAAGATTGTCCCTCTTCGTTAGTGGGATGTTCGCGAAGAATGGTTTAATTGTGGATTTGCTAGATCCTAGTTCAACGTGGTGGGACGTCCGCAAGGTGTAATGGTGTAAAGGTGTAATTGTGGATCAGATAAATGTCAATCCTGCATAGTGAAACGTCCGCATACAACGGTGTTGGAATACCCGCAAGAAGAATGGTTTGTTGTGAATCGGATAGATCGAATTCCTACGTGGTTGGACGATCCCATGCAATAGTTTCCTCCTTTTATTCCATTATACATGTACGTACATGTTAATTGGATAGACCACAATTACAAAAAGTGAGGAACATCTGCATTCAAGAATATCAGCTTCTGCTTTGGTGGGACTTCCACAACACGAATAGTTTATTCGTGGATTAAAATTGTTACAGTTATGTGTGGTGGTTTGGCCTCAGTGAGTTGTTGATATTGTGAATCTGGATAGTCACATATGCTCGAGGAGTATGATTTCTATAATCTAAATTTTTTTGCTTAGGTTTCGCTTGATTCTCGAATAAAACTTTAAGGGAACAGTTCGATAATTGTCGAATAACACATTTTTGACCATCGTAGTTTTGATCTTGTTAGAAAGATTTATACGAGCGGGTGATTCTTAATTTTCAATCCGTCACCTTTAAGTTCACTTTGATTTTCTTTCTACTTGAAAGAAAGACAAAGTTCAGGTGCGTGTAATCTGTCATCAGTTAAAACATAGAATGTGACGGCCAATATGGTTCCTTCCTTCTTTCGTCGCACGCCTATACATGGAGGATGCGTAGAGAGCGTAATTCCTTAGTTTTTATCAATTTTTACCTTTTCGGGATGGGGTCATTTGGCTTTTTGCTGACTGTAGAAGAAATTATGTACTCATTGAATAATTTATTTTCTGGGCTAGTTCGTTCTTTAGCAAATGTGTCACTAGGTATACCCCGTTTGGCATAAGATCCTGAAACATTAGTAGCGCCAAAGATCTGCCTACGCCAAAAACAAGTCAGCACTGATACGATCTTTGACCAAATTTTTTCAATGCTTTGTTATGATTATATAACATTGGCTTACGTGGTTGCAGGTTTTGTGTTGGTTACTCCAAGATGAATACACAGCTAGGTGTTTCAATCTGCCCAAATCATGGACGAGAGGAAGGCGGGGTGAAAAATTCATTTTCGGTGCAAAACATAAACAAACCGGCTGGCTCTCCCATACTAAAATCCAAGATGGCTGAATCTTGAATTTGGCAGATTGGAACTCCTAGTGGTGTATTCATCTTGGGTTACTCCTTTTTAGCTAGTTTTTGCCTTGTCCAATGCACAGGAGAATACTAGGTTAAGGGAACATGATTTCTTCTTTAATTATCATAATGCCGAGCGGTAAGAAGGAATAGTGCCAACTTTAAAAGTCGCCATTATTGATAGTCGCCTACTGTGTGGATCGGAGATCACTTGCAGGACCTTCGATGAAATGGAGAAAACTCTCTCTTCTACCTACCACACGGCCATCCGGATCATCTCTGGGCTCCTCCCATCATCTCCTGGCTTAGCTTGCTTCCTGCAGGCTCAATCAAATTTTGCCCTCAACGCGGTGGCCAATTCTAAGCTTCCCTCAGTGACTGAACTCCACCGAGTAGGGCCGCGAAGCTGGAAGGCCAAGACTCTAACAGATGACTGGTCAATCAAGGCACAATTGCGGAAAGGTACCAACCCAACTCGAGCACAGGCGGTCTTTGGCGAAAGGATTCGAAATAAATACCAAAACACTGAGATCCGGTACTCTGATGGATCTAAAGCCAATGGCTCGGTTGGGGTCGGTGTCTTCGGCCCAGATCTGTAGGCGCACCTCAGACTGGCCGACCAGTGTTCGGTCTACTTGACTGAGAAAGCGGTCTTGTTCATCCGATACAACTACGGCACCCATCTTGATTGTGTCGGACTCGGCAAGCGTCCTTTTGGCTCTGGAATCCTCCAGAGCAACGCATCCGTGGATTCAGGCCATACAGGACCTCGTAACTGACAGCAACTTTAGCTTTCTGTGGGTACCGGGCCATACCGGAAGACATAGCATCGAGGAAGCAGATAAGCTGGCAAACCTGGGAAGGAGCAGTACTTATCTCGCTCGAAACATTCCCGGAACCGACGCCAAACGCGTAATGTAGAAGACCGTAAAAGAAGCATGGCCAATAAAAGGCGAAACCAGGGCATGGGATGATCGAATGGACTGGAGGGAACAACGCGTATTGTCTCGACTTCGAACGCCACTCTAAACTAAGCGAGGACTTCTCAGGCCAGGGTTGTTCCACCGGATGCGAGACACCTCTCATGTACGCAACAGTAGTGAACATGTGCTAAGCGAGTGCCCCCGCTACGAGGCTTCCAGAACACTGCACCATATCGGTAGTATCAGGGATGCATTATCAAATGATTCGGCATGCGAAACAGCAACCATTTGTTTCTTGAAAGATGCCGGAATCTATAAGGACATCTAAAAAAAACAGATCACTTGACTCCCACAAACAACCATAGGACATCAAATTGAACTGAAAATAATAAGCATGACTCCGATTAAACTTGACCAAGGCAAATGAACTATATGATAAACAAAACCGGGACTGGAAAATTTTCTAAAGATTAATTATTGTTCATTCACAATGCCAAAGAATTCACACATTTCAAAATCTACGGAGGCGCTAATCTTTCAAACATTACATTCCAGGAGAGCAAAAATCCTGTACAGGGCAATTTAAGAACATCCGAAGATGGAAGCTTCTCAATATAGAGCTCGTAGTGAGCAAATCTTCCAGAGAATAATCATATTTTTTCATGAATTAAATTTTTTAAATCTAAAGAACGTAAAATGTTATGAACAGTACAATAAAGGAGAGTGTAAATCCAGTAGATGACAACTAAAGGAGCGCTGAATCTTATAGGATGGAAGCTGCTCAAAAGTGCGCTCTTGGTGGGCGGAAAATCTACCATGGGTTAATTTTTCATTTTATTGTCAAATAATCCATAGATTTTAACATCTTGGGGGAATAAGGTGTTTTGAATACTCCATTCTAGTGAGAATGGATATCCTGTAGAGAACAGTTTGAGAATATTAGGGGGCACAAGCTTCTTGTGAAAGCGGTCTTAGTGTGCAAGAAGTCTTTCAGATATTAATTGTTTTTTATTTACGTTACCATCAAAGTAGGCCCAATGTGAACCACAACCGATGGTCGCATTATTATTAATCAAAGCAATCGGGCTATATTTCGATAGACCTGAGATGAGATAAGACAACTCCGAGCTGAATGCCTTCTAATAATTTATGCTCGCTCCACAAGACGGCCAGTTCCAGTGCGACCACCTTTTTTTCACAAACTAAAAATTAACAAGACGAATTAATTTTTATCAATAATTACCATTATGCGTTCAAATCGGCAATGAAAAAGTTTGTTCATGTTGATTTATTACTTTCAAGTCTGAAGTTGAAAAATCCCCGACTACTAGCAACACCACGAAATCAATAACAAAGTATTCACCTGCACAATAAAGCAACGCTTCGCTTGCTGGCGTCTGTCAAATCGCCCAATAAAAAGTGGTCTTTTCTGACAGGCAAATGTTTTCAAGAAGGGACTGTGAGATGTCTTATCTCATCTCAGCGATAGACATGTAGTGAACCATCAAATGACATAAGGTGTCCAAAGTGGCTCCCGCTTACTTACAGTCGGATTAAACTCCACAGTTACATAGCATATCATAGTATAGCATATGTGATTGTACAAATCGTGGGTGGCTATACAATGCTCAATTGAGCAATCTACTGTATATTGTCGCAAATTGGTACTTGGGATTAGTACCTTTTCCTATACAGTAGCAGTTGTATACCTGGCCACGTCCTTACAATCACGGAAGGAAGGGAAGGAATGTTAGTTCAACATCTACTAGTGAAGATGCAGGGAACCCATACTACCTTCATAGATGTCTCGGGAAGGAAAATTTGTGTTAGTGGGTAAGGTGAATAATAGGGAGCTCTATTCGACAATATAGAGCGTTTGTCAATAACAGTATATGCTGAAAAAATAATAAAATATATTCATCAATTTACTTACGAACCGTCCAAAGGAGGACAAAGTAACCTGGATTTTACAAATGTTTCGCTGGATTTTACAAAATTTCGGCAAATCGCGCGATCGTTCTACCGTCCGAAACAAGAGCCAACTCGCACTGAACTAATTAACTTTATTACCGGCCGCGCAATGCAAAACACAAAATTTCGCAAATCGCGCGATCGTTCTACCGTCCGAAACAAGAGCCAACTCACACTCCAGTCGGATTAAACTCCACAGTTGCTCCAATATCCAAGGAGGCGCAAAACATTTCAAACAGTGCGTTTGAGGAAAATCCTAAAGAGTACAAACGGACTAAGCACGACGATAAAATTGTTTTGATTCAAAAAGCTGAATGCCCAATGAAATCTGTGTCCAAAGGTCGAAGGAAAAGAAGGAGAAAAAAATAACTGGGACAAAAGGTCGATAGGACAAAACGTGATTTGTGGACGGTTTCTAATAATGTACATGAGCATGATTGACCGCCCACGGTTGCTACCAGAGTGTAAAATAATCGAAAATTTTTGGTGAAGTCCACCTTCCTTCACTTGTCAACTCACTTCCAGACACATTCATAGTCGGCTCTGGACTGTCAATATTCGGTTGAATATTAGTCATTGCATATTTATGCACGTTTTACAAATTGATAAATTATCTGAAATCTGAACACGTTTCAAATGAGTAAAGAAATTTATCACATAGAACTGAATTTGATTTTCATCCGCGAGGCACTTTCAACGGTAAACAACAACATAAACAATGCTAATTATGTTTTTTTCTCCACATAGTAAGCACACTCAGTGACAGTCGAATGAATGAATTGGTGGAGCAGTCGTCTGACTGTGTCATTCTATGTTTTGAATATTCATGCGATGTTTGTCAAAATTCGGACTGAATTTGCTTCATGAAGGTGAATATTTTAAGCTCTGGTTGCTACTCCGCTATTACCAGGTCAGCTGTAATTACACAGAGAACCAACAGATGAAGTTTGGGACCAGCATCATCTTCAATGTGTAAGAACTGGTGACCCAAAAATAAGCAATACCAGTGCCTGCTGTGTCCGAATGCAGGTCAATTGAGGAACAGGTAGGGAATTGTTGACGTGATACTCGCTTTGATAGAAGCCGACGATGTTGGATATATGGGATAGGGACTTTGGAAGGGTTCGTTTTGGTAAACGGTCTGTCGTGTATGGCGTGTAGTTTGATTTAAAACAAAAAAATCGAACGAACGCTAATTATTTTAATTTTTGACCGCACTACACAACAGGATGCGAACTAAATTTTCTATTTCTGATTAATTTACTCACCCGCACAAAGCAGAAAAAAAAACTTTCGGTGACCGACCGATCGTTTTGCTTTCTTCACGAAGCAAAACAAAATTTCGATGATCGGCTGATCCTCTTACTGGAGAAACGCGACTCTGGACGGTTTCTAATAATGAAGCTGAATTAAATATACTCGCTTATACAGTCGCTTCTCCACATCTCGATATTGAAGGGACCATCGAAATAAGGAGAAATCGAGGAATGGAAGGAAAATTGAAATGGGTACTAGATCTGAAAATGCTCGTTGCTATGAAAAACGACAACAAAACAAATGTCATTTCCTGTTTTTGATATGTTTGTTATTGTCCAAAGATGGTCTAGTAGCCTAAAAATTTTAATATATCGACATCAGGAGAGTGAATCCAGAACAAAATATGATCAGATCACATCGAGATATCGAGATAGGGAGGTTATCGAGATGTAGAATGTCCAAATATACGTAGATTAAAGGGACCGAGGAAACCATCGACATAGGGAGAGATATCGAGATACAAAACATCGAGATGTAAAGAGTCGACTGTATCTATTTCAAAATCAAATCAACTCCCGTTATAATGTATTTCCTTTGAGCACATAAAAATAAAAGTGTTATCACTAAAAGGTGACATGTTGAGCCAAAGATGATATATTTGGAATGAGCATTTTGATGAAAATGAACTAGTTCCATGTATTAAAACTCAAGTAATTAAACCCTTTGATAAAAAAGTTGATTTGACAATATACGTCTGAACAATACCCCATGAAAGGTAAAATTCTAGAATTCTATAAATGTGCAAAAGAATGGGTGATTATCGCTCGACGTTTTTCCTATTGTTTTATATTGTGATTTCGACATTTTATCTCATCTCATCTTTTGACCCTCCGACCAGAGTCTATTACATAGAGTTGCGCAAAGAGGATCTTCTTACACTTATTCTGAACGATCCTCTTGTTATTGTGTTTGCAACATTCATTTTTGTTCAACCCTTAAAGTGACTTCACGGGAGTGTTCACTTCTATTATTATTATTTATTCAGACTTAGGCTGAAGTGGCCTGTGCGGTATATAAGAGTCTTCTCCATTCGGCTCGGTCCATGGCTACACGTCGCCAACCACGTAGTCTACGGAGGGTCCGCAAGTCATCTTCCACCTGATCGATCCACCTTGCCCGCTGCGCACCTCGCCTTCTTGTGCCCGTCGGATCGTTGTCGAGAACCATTTTCACCGGGTTACTGTCCGACATTCTGGCTACGTGCCCGGCCCATCGCAGTCGTCCGATTTTCGCGGTGTGAACGATGGATGGTTCTCCCAACAGCTGATGCAATTCGTGGTTCATTCGCCTCCTCCACGTACCGTCCGCCATCTGCACCCCACCATAGATGGTACGCAGCACTTTCCTTTCGAAAACTCCAAGTACGCGTTGGTCCTCCACGAGCATCGTCCAGGTCTCGTGTCCGTAGAGGACTACCGGTCTAATTAGCGTTTTGTAGATTGTCAGTTTGGTACGGCGGCGAACTCTATTCGATCGGAGCGTCTTGCGAAGTCCAAAGTACGTACGATTTCCAGCCACTATGCGTCTCCGAATTTCTCTGCTGGTGTCATTTTCGGCAGTCACCAGTGAGCCCAAGTACACAAATTCTTCTACCACCTCGTTTTCGTCACCACCGATGCAAACTCGCGGTGGGTGGCTCACATTGTCTTCTCTTGAACCTCTGCCTATCATGTACTTCGTCTTCGACGTGTTGATGACTAGTCCGATCCGCTTAGCTTCCCTCTTCAGTCTGATGTAGGCTTCCTCCATCTTCTCAAAGTTACGTGCCATAATATCTATGTCGTCGGCGAAACCAAATAGCTGGACGGACTTATTGAAAATTGTACCACTCGTGTTAATCCCTGCTCTTCGTATTACCCCTTCCAAAGCGATGTTGAATAGCAAACACGAAAGACCATCACCTTGCCGTAACCCTCTGCGGGTTTCGAAGGGACTCGAGAATGCCCCTGAAACTCGAACTACGCACATCACCCGATCCATCGTCGCTTTGATCAACCGTGTCAGTTTATCCGGAAAACCGTGTTCGTGCATTAACTGCCATAGCTGGTCCCGATCGATTGTATCATATGCGGCTTTGAAGTCGATGAATAGATGATGTGTGGGCACGTTGTATTCGCGGCATTTCTGCAGTACTTGGCGAATAGCGAACACCTGGTCCTTGGTAGAGCGTTCGCCCATAAAACCCGCCTGGTACTGCCCCACGAACTTCCTTGCAATTGATGCTAGTCGACGGCATAACATTTGGGAGAGTACCTTGTAGGCGGCGTTCAGCAATGTGATTGCGCGGTAGTTGCTACCTGGGTGGTGCGAATAGAATCGATTTGGTTGTCAAACTGAAGCCAAACTTTTCTATTGTGCCGGAGCCAAACATTGAAGATTGTGGTTATGTTTGTTTCAGATCCTATATTGAGAAGTATTGTTATTATTTGGGAAAAAAATAAAAATAAACTTAGATTGAGTTTTGTATTCTTTGTAACAAATATTTTCACATTATATTTCGAGTTGAAAATTAGTAGGAATGCATTTAAAAAGCACTCGTTACGAAATTTCACGAGATTCAACAGCTGATAGGAGCAGAAATGCATGTAAACCATAGTAAAGTCATGTAGAGTCTCGCGCATTAGTGCGCCTTCATGCAGCATGGAAAGAGAAATTCGAAGAGCGGGAAATGTTTGACAGCCAAGTAGCTGCAAAATAATTTTGCTTATGGGATTGATTTCAAAACATCCCTCTACTCGCTTGAGAGCAGAAAAGCGGCTTTATCCGCAGCACCCAGGTTGCTACAATCCAGCTTATCGCCCTTTTTGTAGATGGGACACACGACACCTTCCATCCACTCCTGCGGCAAAACTTCCTCCTCCCAAATCTTGGTAATGACCCAGTGCAGCGCTCTTGCCAGTGCCTCACCACCGTGTTTAAATATATCTCCTGGTAGTTGGTCAACCTCAAGGGCTTTGTTGTTTTTCAGCCGGTCAATCTCCTCGTGGATTTCCTGAAGATCCAGAGCCGGTAGAATTATGTCTTCTCCCAGGTCCATCACCATACCGCCATCTTCGTCTGCCACATCGCCATTCAGGTGTTCTTCGTAGTGCTGCCGCCACCTTTGGATCACCTCACGCTCGTTCGTAAGAAGGTTCCCGTTTATGTCCTTACACATATCAGGCTGTGGCACGTGGCCCTTACGTGAACGGTTTAACTTCTCATAGAACTTTCGTGTATTATTAGCGCGGTACAGTTGCTCCGTTTCTTCACGGTCTCGATCTTCCTGCTGGCGCTTTTTCCTCCGGAAAATCGAGTTTTGTCTGTTCCGCGCCTGTTTATATCGTGCCTCGTTCGCCCTCGTGCGGTGTTGCAGCAATCTCGCCCATGCTGCATTCTTCTCTTCCACTAACTGCTCACATTCGCCGTCATACCAGTCGTTTCTCTGATCCGGGGGCACCGTGCCAAGTGCAGCGGTTGCGGTGCTACCAATGGCGGATCGAATATCTCTCCAGCCATCTTCAAGAGTAGCTGCGCCTAGCTGCTCTTCCATTGGAAGTGCCACTTCCAGCTGCTGCGCGTATTCTTGGGCTAGTCTACCGTCTTGTAGCCGCCCAATGTTAAGCCGCGGCGTCCGACTTCGACGCGTGTTGTACACCGTCGAGAGTTTTGAGCGCAGGCATATTGCAACGAGGTAGTGGTCGGATTCAATATTCGCACTGCGGAAAATGCGGACATTCGTGATGTCGGAGAAGAATTTACCGTCGATTAGAACGTGATCGATTTGGTTTTCCGTTTCTTGGTTAGGTGATCTCCATGTGGCCTTGTGGATATTTTTGCGGGGAAAGAAGGTGCTTCGAACTACCATTCCGCGGGAGGCTGCGAAGTTTATGCATCGTTGGCCGTTGTCATTCGATACGGTGTGCAGACTATCCGGTCCGATGACCGGTCTATACATTTCCTCCCTTCCTACCTGTGCGTTCATGTCACCGATGACGATTTTAACGTCCCGCAGTGGGCATCCATCGTATGTCTGCTCCAGTTGTGCGTAGAACGCTTCTTTCTCGTCGTCGGGTCTCCCTTAGTGTGGGCAGTGCATGTTGATTCTATAGTTGAAGAAACGAACTTTAATCCTCAGCTTGCACATCCTTGCGTTGATTGGCTGCCACCCAATCACGCGTTGGCGCATCTTACCCAGCACTATGAAGCCGGTTCCCAGCTCGTTGGTGGTGCCACAGCTTTGTAGAAGGTAGCCGCTCGATGCCTGCTTTTCCACACTTTCTGTCCTGTCCAGCAAATCTCCTGCAGCGCCACGACGTCGAAGTTGCGGGGATGTAATTCATCGTAGATCATCCTGTCGCAACCTGCGAAACCTAGCGACTTGCAATTCCATGTTCCAAGCTTCCAATCGTGATCCTGTATTCGTCGCCTAGGTCTTTGCTGATTATATCGAGTCGCATTATCTCATATATTGTTCGTAATGATTGGTTTTCTAGGCGGCTTATTGGGCCTGCGCAAACCTCCTGTCTCGTCGGTGGGCCGTCGTGTCAAGGCTGTTTAGCGTCCCACCTAACACCAGGACTTGGGCTTGTGCGCTTTGAGCGGCACACGGTCGCTTTGGTGGGGCCTACTTGCGGATACATGCAGCTTTTTATAGAGGTTTAACAGGGCCCACTGTCAAACCCCACCACATCCTAGGCAAGCCCCACAACTCGCAGATGGCCTGGGGAGGGATCGTCAAGCCCTTGGACATAGTCCCTGCTGCCCGCAAAGTGTTCACTTCTACAGCTTTTTAATTCGATAACCAAGTCGCCCACATAGGGCAAGCACGTGAGTTTCTTGTTGCTACTTTATTGGGGGGTGTATTGAAGTTTTTTGAAGCTGTTTCTAGAACAAATAATCATTAGGCGATAACAATATTTCCGCCTTACCAACAAGCATTTGTTTACTTTGCTCGATAGGTAGACGGTTTGACAGTTCAATTGGTAGATTTGGCTTCACTAGCCACCATGTCCATGAACGGTAGCCGTTAAATGTTTGTCATTGTGCAAATACAAACATTATGCGTTTTGTGTACTATTTGCTTTGATTGAATCTGAAAATTTGATTCGAAATAATTTACAATATTTACATCTATGACCATGGGAATTATGTTATTTGACGATGGAATGTAATGAACTTCCGAACTGGAGTGACTCGGCAGGTGAAATCAAACGCTACACGAATTCAAGCTTGTTCTACCGCTCCAGGTAAGATTCACAGTTGAAAAGGTCCGATATGCAAACCGAAAAATATTTATTAATCAAATTAAAATGAAATTAATCATATTGAGAAAGCTTTATTATCTTTACATGCTCATAATATTTGGTATAATTTTGAATAAAGTAGAAGTTTGTAGCAAATATTATTTTGTTTAAACTATAGTTGCTTATATAAGCGCGATTTATTTGCAGCGATTTTCAAAATGAATGCTGGCGATGCCCTGGTTCTTGCCACGGGGTTGGGTTACTGTGACTTGTGTGCGGTAGAATCCAGTTACATATAAGTTGCTGCAACCAAATCGGTCTAAATATTGCTACTCGGGTAGCTTGGAGTAACCACCACGACAGCTCTGCTCTGGCTCAGACACATAGTTAAGTTTGCCATTTCAAGGTGTTTTCATGAGATTTTGCGAAATAAGATTCGGCTGCCGGTGGGACTTGACCCCACTCTATTCGATTAAGTAGTAAGTACACGCAGCTGTTGTACAATTGGTAATACGTCCGAGTACTTAATGGAATAGCACAGAGAAACAGACGTCTCACTTAGAACAAAATGCAATCAAAATCATCGTCACGAAAACATTGTCGCCCAATGCTAAAATCGCTGTGGTGTGCGCAAACGTCAAACACAAGCAAAATCGATGGAAGCGCCATCGGTGGTCGATTGGCCATCTACAAAAAATTAAATTAATCGTTAAAAAGGTGAACGTTGGAACATGTGTTGAGTGAGACGTCTGTTTCTCTGTGGGAATAGTGTGGGTTCAAGTTCAATCCAGCAGCCGAATCTTTTTTCGCAATATCGCATTTCGAACACATTTTATTATTGAAATTTAGTATAACATAATAACATATGATGATATATTTTTGATATCCCAGCTAGCAAAAGATGGTTTAACCAGTGACGACAGCAACATGGTATGTATGTAGGGGGTATGTGGAACACTTTTTCGCTGTAGTTGACATTTGTGTATCCAACATGTTTGGGAACGAGAACAAAGGCAACCGCATCTATAAACTTCTTCTATAATTTATTACCTCTATTGCTTGATCATGTTTCTGATTAGCACGCCAGTTCGAAAGACACAATTAGTACGCCGATTCCATAGATTGTCATATTTTGTGATTTCAAAACTATTTTCTAGAACATATTTTGAACTTGTAAATAATTGCAACTTTCAATTAAATTTACTGCAATTTTATTTCGAATTTGTTTCAAACAGTGCAAGCTTGTAAAATTCAATTCCCATTATTTATCGGATGTTTATTTGTTTGTATTCTCAGTGCTTATTTACATGTCATTTATCTTCCATTGATTTTTGTTGTGGAGTAGAAACTGCAAATTGTCTTATGATCATGCTCTTTTGTTTCTGATAACGCGTGTTGCGTCTGAACACGAACCACTGAATAATTTTAAGAAATTTGCGTAAAGAATGCTCACCTGAGAAAAAGTGAATGTATTTTAACAAATTGGCAGGCGCAAAAAACAAAACACTTATTAGTTTCTCCATAAACTTTTGAAGACGCGTCAATAATTTTTTCCGTATCCTCGGATCCACCCTAAGGCCCCCGAACAACTGCAATTTGCCAGTGAGAGCGGTACGGTGGAGACGCGAGGTGCTTTTCGATCCAAATTAGTCAAAATAGTCTTACAGACGACCTAATCAGAACCCATCCGGAGAAAAGACACGACGATCGACGGACACGTTTGCGGAGGCAGCTCATGGTGCAGCAAAATGGGAGCCAGCCGAGGGCCGGGGGTACAAAAACGAGCAAGACATAAAAATGAGCCGTTGCATGAGCTTTATTGCAGTTTTATTTTAATGTTTGCCTGAGCTGATGTTATTGGTTAGATTTTTTTTTGCTCGCGCCTTAATTCATGTACGTTTTTCGGGACTTGGCCTCGCTGTGCCGTTCCCGGTCATACGTTCGTTTCTTGGGCCGGGGACGCTCTGCCAGCGCTCGGAGATCTTTATGAGATATGGGTTCGTTTTAATTAAGAATTTGCAAATATATTTTTTTATATTAACCCGTTCCAGAACCGATGCCAGCAAATGGTGGCGCACGAATGGAGGACGGCAGACAAGTGATGGAACGGGGTTCACTTTCGGTATCATCATGCAAATCTTGGTGCGCTTGGCGCGCGGATCCCTTCAGCCCAATTGCAGCAATCGTTCGACAGGGTTAGTGCAGCGAAATGTTTGTGCGCTGCATTCGACGGGCGGCGTGGTGTGAGAGCTTGATTTAACGAACAGAAGAAACTGTTAATTACTTTCCCCCACAACATTAAAATAATACTTCCGATTGGAAGCTAAAAACAGAAGTTTGAAATTCGGCATGGAATGGTAATAGTTCATGCAATGACGTTATTTTGTGTTCCACAAAATCACAGGAGTTAATATTTTAAGTTGAACGTTATGAACGTTATGGCGTTATTGTGGATTTGAACTTATAACCGCAAACTGTAACAAAAAATATCATTTTTGCAATTTTTAAAGACGATAAAAATTACTTAAAACAGGACGGACGGGGTTTCAGTTTTCATTTAAAAAATAGTATTTTTATTTTTAAGCATATAAACTGATTCCATTTTCATTTTATTTCATGCTTAGATAAGCTTTAGTTAAATTTCAATTCTGAATTTCATTTCATTTTTTCTCCAATAACCTTTATTATAGTACTTGCTCAATCCTTGAATTAAAGTCTGCACAGCAAGTATTCAAATAAAACTATGGAGGAAATCGGCAAAACCGCACATGTTTTAAGTGCTTTGCACTCCACAATAGTCTATCCGAAGTTGAGCAAAGCGGGGCAGGGGGGAATTATCGCACATGGGAAGCTCGAAAGAAACGACTCATTAGAACTCACTCTGAACGTCGGTCACGCTTGATGGCACTTTTTCCCGTCGCACACCGAGTGCCGATCCCGCGTGGCACCAGACAATTTCTGCGATTCTTATTTTCCAATTTATCTCACCGAAACGGATGGCGGCAGAGAAGACGAGAAAGCCACAACAAAAAAATCCCTAGGAAAAATTAAAAATCAGAGCCCTCAGCCCGCGCTCGGAGCGTGAAAAGTCCCAGCTAATTTCGATTTGAATCCATCGAGCGAACAAGCTGGTTGGTCAAAGTTGTGTGCTCTGACGACGCTGCAAGAAACACCGCTGCTGCAGCGGAAAAATCTTTATGGACGTTTTATTTAATGGCTTGGATAAAGGATATAAATATCGCATTTGGAAACTCGCATCGTTGAGCAGTTCTCTCCATGACTCCCAGAAGGATGCAAAACATGTGCTTTTTGCTCCGCTCCGCGGATACTACGCGCGTTGGGACGGAATCCTGTATTTTGGTGGACAAAACTCTAGGCAAGCTTGATAAGTACTCTGGAGATTTGGTTCTTTATCTATGATCGTTGCTCAACATAGAAAAGGATTGTCTTGTATTATTTGATTTTGCAAAAAGTTTTTACAGAAGTTTTCGCATGCAACTTTTATTATTTGTAACAATGTTTCAAAGCTAAGATAAATTTCAACAAAATAATTCATAAGCTAATTTAAGTCTCATGTACTCTGTACTTGAATAGAAACGATTTTGACGTGTTGTTTTCCCAGAGATATTCAATGTCTAGACATTTGTCCAAAAAATGACGTTATTCTGTTCCAGTGTACGTAATACCAGCAGAACAAGAAAAAACGAACCACACTCTCCATTCATTAATGATGACGCTGCTGCTGACGGAGAAAAAAATCTTCTCCCTCGACACGTCCAAATTACCTTCCAGCTGATGCACTTTCGGCCGTCGTAAAAAAAAAAGAAAAATCCGCGCTGGAAAACGCTAAAACCGCAGCGAATTTTTCTTCCTTCCTCCTGGCGAACTCCAAAGCCGCGAGCTGGAATCGGCAACAACACGGCGTTGCAACCCACCGTCGTCGTCGTCGTCATCCGCGGGAACGCATGCGGGCACCCCAGCATACGTGTGGTAATTTATGCGCTTTCCCACCCGCCTGGTACCATCCTTTGACGACGACCGTGACGACCGGGGACAGAGACACAGTGTGTGTGAGAGAGAGAGAGAAAGAGAGAGTCCCGGGAGGTGGCATAAATCATAAATTTTGCTTATAAATCATTGGCTAAAGCAGGGTGCCTGACCTCACGCGGCCCTCTGCTCTTGCGCTGGTCGTTTCACACAACACGTCCGAGAATGCACTCCGTCAAAGTGCGGTTGCTTGCAGCTGGAACGAGGTTTTTCCGCGGAAAATTAGAACCGGAGCAAATAGTTGCGCCCGCTGATATCCGGTTTGGGGTTTCGGGAGGAGTTTGTAAGTGCGGAAAAATAGCTAACGAGTGCGAAGTATAAACGTTATTGGGTGGACGACTGAAAAAATCTTAAACCAGGATTAATCCACCTAGTGCTAATGGCTCTTTTAGTGACATTAATTTAAAATACCATTTAAATGACACTTGACCGAACAAACTATTAGATTGTAACCCGTCTGGTCGAAAGTCATTTGGCCGGAAACGCCGTTTTGCCTAAATGGTCGTAAGTAAGTAGTAAGTAATAGTAAAAGTAAATAGTGAGAAATGTGGTTTGAGAAGTGAGGCGTTTCACTGCTCAATTATCACTGCGAAAAGTGAGAAATGAAAAGTTAGAAATAATGAGTGAGAAGTGAGGCATGCTACTTCTCGCTTCATTCTTCTCATGATCACAGTGAGCAGACAGAGATGTTGAGTGAGAAAGAGGCGTTTCATTTCTCTCTTCGCATTACTCACTTTTCACAGCGAGAAATGAGAGATGAAAAGTGAGATTGGAGATGAGAAGTGTGATGTCTCATTCCTCAATTATAATTTCTCACTTCTCATCTTTGACTTCTCATTCCTCATTTCTCACTTCTCATTCCTCGCTCCACCTTTGTCACTTCTAGACCAACATTTGAAAAGGGCGTAACAGCCAAAATTTATTCTTTCAGATTCCTCGTGTGCTTACAAAGCTTTATACATAGACAAAGAACTGGACAGATTGAATTTTGGCGGTTACGCCCTTTTCAAATGTTGGTCTAGACTTGTTATTTTGCACATCTCATTTTTCGCAAATGAGAGAGAAAAATGATGTGTGAGAAATAAGACGTCTCACTACTCACTCATCATTTCTTATTTCTCATTACTTACTTTTCGCAGTGAAAAATGAGAAATGATTAATAAGAAGAAAGAGGTGAGATGTCTCACTTCTTACTTCTCTCTCTTCTCACTTTTCACAGAAAGAAATAAAAGGTGAAAATTCATGAGTCAGAAGTGCGACGCCTCACTATTCATTTCTTACGGTGGCCATACAGTGCCGAACGACCATTTAGGCCAAACAATGTTCTGACGAACGAATTTCCCGCCAAACATTTTCGGCCTAATGACTTGTCCGGTCAACTCGCTCTTCGAGTCAAACGGCCATTTCGACCAAACAGCATTTTCGCCCTAATGGCCTATTCGGCCAAATAACTTTACCGGTCAAATGACCTTTTCGGTTAAATATCCTATTTGGCTAAATGACCTATGATGGCATATTATCTCTTCGGTAAAATGACTTTCGGCGAATGGTTTGTTCGGTCAAATGGTATGATCAAATGGCCAATCAATTTTCGGTCTGTGGCCTTCGGCCAAATAACATTCGGCTCTCTCTCTCTGCTGTAGCTGTGTTAAAGAAAATCAACTATGTATTGCAAACCTTTCATAACGGCTCCTCGGTGGTTTTGTAGCAGTCTTAAGGTCACAAGCCCATACAATTTCAGATCAGTTACAACATTTTTAATTTTCACGATCCCACACATAAAGAAAATTCATAATCCCAGTTGAGTCACCACCAGTTCTCCGATCAATTAGTCACCCTTCACAAATCGTTCCGATGTTTCCTCTTGTTACCACTTCCTCATCGATTAGCTCCCGGTTCGTAACAGCAAAACTCAATTCCGAATGTGTCATTTAATCCAGCGAGCTCCATAAAACAACACCAGGCCAAGGTGAAATGGCTGGAAATAAATCAAATTGCATGCAATTGAAGAGAAAATTATACTTCCTTCCTCACCGCTTTCTCCATCAACCCATTTTAAAACACCACAAACCACTACTCGATAGCCGATTTAAATGCCGAACCCTCACCCACCTCCCCGCTGATGGTGCCCTTTTCGAACCCACTCATATACACATACACGTATTCCCATTCGATAATTTATTCCTTATTATTATTAGGACCAAACGGTTTTTGCGCCCTCCCGCCTTCCAGTTCCGTGAAAAGCCCACCACCAAGCAAACGAGTGTGCTATTATTTGTTAATCACCTTTCCCATGGTAGCTGTGGGTTTTAGAACAACACACCGCAACAGTGGCAATCGTAGTAGGCTTTTCCTTGAAGTCACCCCCTCCCCAGCGCGCGCTCGCACACACAGAGTCAAAGCCCACTTCGATCACGAACGGAACGACTTAAGCGCGAGCCATGGAATTAAAGAAAAAACACAAACCCATCGCATTCAACTGACTCCCTTTCCCCACTTCGGCTCTTCCCTATCGGTCCCTTCCGAGCTTCCGCATTTCTCGCAAGAAAACATTTGCATATAAATTTTCAACTTTTCTGATAAGAACTTTTTATTTTTATTGCCTTTCATTTCTCCCGCTGAGTCAAAGCCGCAACACCGACGACTGCTGGGCAGAGAAGCAGCAGCAGCACCGATTGAACCTCGAACGAAACTTCGAGCCTCGTTCATTTTTCTTCCACCCGCCGCCCGGTGCCGCGACCATGTTCCGGCGAATCTTTCGAGGCGTCCCTTAGCGTCGTCGTCCTAGTCGTCGCGTTAGTATAGTTCGATCCTTCTTCCGGCATTTATTGCAGCACACGACATCAAAGCAGGCCACCCACCGTCTTTGTCGCCGCCGTTGTCGTCTCTCATTCCGCGCAGTTCCGCTGTATTTTATCAATAAAACAATTTTCACCCATATCCCACGGTTGCATATTGGAGTCAACCGGCACACGGCAGTACGGTGGTTGTTTATTAGCCCCTCCTATGTGTGTATGGTTTTAATTCGATCATGAGGCGAATAAATTAAATCACGACTGTTCGGAAAAGTTTACTTCGGTGGATGTCATTTGTCTTACGGTTAGACAATGTCAAAGCGGTTGAAATTAAAGTGGCGGGAGAGGGTGACATGGGGAATTCCGAAGGTTTGGTATACTGTAATGAACTTTGAGCAAGACCCTTATTTTTAAGCAGGTTGTTCAATTTGAAATTTTTCTTCTTATTTGGGGAGAAAATTAAGTATTACAAACAAATTGAGGGCTGATTAAAATTTGTTCTGGGAACCGTCAAATTTTCGGATGATCTTGAAATTGAAGAATCATCAAAACAGCTATGCTGAGATTTGAATAATACGACCTTCAGCTAGGCGTGTAAGTTGAAGCTTTTCGAAGAGCCTGTTGTAAAAAATACTTCCCACGGACAATCTATCTGTCAAAAGCTATTTTTGCATGCCTGGAACTGATGTCATGATAAATTAAATTCCGTAAGAACATAACACACTTTCTCATCGCATCGCGGGAGGAAATCATACAAGCGATAAGAGGTGATTGGGTTATAATAGGTGATATTCAGGAAATTTCCAAGAAAATTCAAAAGAATTTTCCGTGGAAAATCAAAACAATTTCTCGGAAAAATTTTAAAGAATTTGATCCGGAAGTTTATCAACAACACTGGATCAGACGGATACTGTCATGTTACTGAAGAATGAGGGATGCAGAGCAGGATTTTGTCCAAGAAAGAGAAAAGATCCAAACCATTTATTGCGAGTTCAAAACGTTACAGGGTAAGTTTCCAGTACAACAACCCCTACATCTTCCCCCTCCTACTACGTTCCTATTTAGTCGAGCCATCGTTTGTCCAAGTTCATGGAGGATCTCGAATATTGGATTCCATTTCGCGATCCGTTCAATTCGCTTATACACTCGAGCCTTCAGCTAACTGCGGCGAGCTGTACATACTCCATGGCGATGCACCTTGTACCATTTCTTCGCTAGAGGTTCCTTCCAATGCCTATCTAATTGCGTGGAAGGAACGTTACAAAACCCAAAAATTGTTGGTAAAACGACGCCTGTCCGCCATACTCACGGCTCCTCCATTGAAGAAGGAGTCTGCGGCCTTGCAGAATTTGCCAACGAGTTCGTTCGCCATTTGCAACTATTGCATAAACTCGACGGTGCTGAGAACCACTGGAATTCATTTCTGGTCGTCAAACGATTAAGCCAATAATATCTTGATCCCATTACACTCCGCGAAAAGGAACACACGCGTTCATGAAGACGGTGAGGTATCAAGAAGTCCTTGAGTTTGTCCACAGAAGACCGCGAAACGCCCAAATTTTGAAACTCTCCCAATCGATGAACTATAATCCTATTAAAAGGCTCACAATGACTCACAGCTAAACTTTATTTCTGAAGCTTTGTATCAAAAGTTACTACTGTACCGCTAAGTAGTAACGCAGCTGCCTAGTCACTACATATGTAGATGCGTACTGCTGAAGAATCTCACAGAATGTTCCTCTCTCTAGTTCACAATTCAACATCAGTCAAATTGTGGACATTATAATCTGAGCATCACTGTTCTTTGAACTGGTCGCATACGACAAAATCTCCTGGATAGCCAACGCTGCAGAAGACAGTGCTGGGATACATCATCTGTGGGAAACCAGCACAGTCAACGCCTGAAGCCAGTGAACACCAAACCTACCACATTTGTGTCAAAGGCAAATTTGAAGACCGTTACGCACGGTCTGGTGTGCTCAACGTTCCACGCATCCCGCGTCCTAAATCAGCAAGCTATCGACGAAAGTCGTCGCTACCCACTAGTTGTGCCTATGCTGAAGGGCATCTACGTGGAAGACGTCATTTTAGGGCACGACAATCCCGACACAATGGTTGAAGCATGTGAGCAGCTGATGCGGATGTAAATAATGAAGTCTGCAGATTTTGTTCTGTGAAAGTAAGCTGAAAATCGCAAGATGGTCATCAAGATCATTTAAGTTTCTGAATACTTTTGGGGGACATCTGCGGAATAGGAACTTGTTTACAAGTAATCAGCTGTTGGGGTGTTTGTGGTGTCCCCAGAAGAACGTGTTCAAGTTTATGGTCCCTGTACTCGCTGAACTGAATATCGCTACCAAATACATTGATCAACTGGGCTGGACATAAAGGAGCTCCAAATTCTAGAGGTTTCCAAATGGGTCATCAACAGAAATGCGAAATCCATTATTTCTGCCTTATAGTTTACATTGTGTTAACAGATATGTATCAAACCGCGTCACAGAGGTTCAACGCCTATCGGAAGTATCGCAATAAATGCACGTAACAATCGATCTGAACCCTGTCAACCGCATCTCCCGAGATATATGGTTGCTGGTCATATCCTTCACGAAAAGTTGTGAGCTGTGGGCACCGTATGCGGTTTCTATGTCAACCAAGTCGACATTTGGTTGCCCTTTGGTTGCACTGCATTCGGTCAAAGAGATTACAACTATTTTCTGAATTAGCAAAGCTAAGACCTTAAGACACGCCACACATTCCGGGGTAAAGACTTTGGCACATGAGTTTGCACGCAAATACATCACGTTCTTCCGGTGCAATCCAACTCCAGCGAACAAGATCAAGGCACCTCTACTAGTACAAGCCTTTACCTATGCTGGAATGGATTATTGTGGGCCGTTTTTCGTTCATCCACTGCACAGATTGCGAGAAGTTCGTCGGTCATAGTATGCATCACGTTATTCGTCTATTTGATGGTCAAGGCTGTGCATCGCTAACCTGTCAACCGCGGTTTTTATAAATGCCATTAAAAACTTTATCACCTATCGCGGTCGGGTTCTCGAGATACATCGCGCTAACGAAATCGGGGCGGATCGAGAGCTACGGAAGCAGGAAGCGGGAAGAATACCAACAGCAGTTCAAGTCAGTGGAATTGGGCGAGTACTATGCAGGAAATGACAGCACGTTCTGGTTCATCCCGGCCCGTCATCTATATTTTGGTGGCATCAGGCGGGGAAGGGTCGTTTAGCCGAAACCCATTCGACCGAAAGCCATTTGGCCGAATGCCACTAGGCCGAACAATCCATCAGGCCAAGACGGTAATTTGGCCGAAAGGGTCGTTTAGCCGAAAGGGTCATAGGTATTTTGGCCGAATACGTCATTTGAAAGGTGATAAATGAGGAGTGAGAAGTGAGACGTCATACTACTCAGTTCGCATTTCTCACTTTTTACAGTAAGAAGAGAAAAATGAAGAAGGAGAAGTGAGACGTCTTACTTCTCATTCCTCATTTCTTACTTCTCACTGTAAAAAGTGAGTAGTGCGAAGTGGATAGTGAGACGCCTCACTACTCATTTCGCACTTCTTACTTTTTTACAGTGAGAAGAGAAAAATGAAGAGTGAGAAGAGAGACTTCTCACTTCTCACTCCTCATTTATCATTTCTCGCTGTAAAAAGTGAGAAGCGCAAAGTTAGTAGTGAGGCGTCTCATTACTCACTTCGCGTTCCTCTTTTTTTACAGTGCGAAGTGATAATTGAGGAATGAAAAGTGAGACGTGGCTCTTCTCACTCCTAATTTCTCACCTTCAAATAACTTATTCGGCCAAATGACCCATTCGGCTCAATGACCCTTTTGTTCAAATGACCCTGTCGGCTGAATGGCCTTTTCGGCCCAATGACTCTTTCGGCCCAATGACTCTTTCGGCCAAACAACCCTTTCGGCCAAACGACCCTTTCGGCCAAACAACCCTTTCGGCCAAACGACCCTTTCAGCCAAATGACCCTTTCGGCATAATGACCCTTTCAGCCAAATGTCGCATTCGACCAAATGACTTTCGGCCTAATCTGCCGTAATCTGAAAAAGTTACGTATACGCCATTTTCCAAAAATGGTGTAAACGAGTAGTGCTCGTTAAGCATATGCGGTATTTCGAAAAATTTCGTTTCAGGTGGTTCGAAACGAAATTCCGCGGAATTTCGCGGAATTTGAGCATGGCGAAATCTGATTTCTTGATTTCGTTTCGTTTCGAAAAATTACAAAAATTTCGCTAGGAAAAACTAGCTTCTAACGAAATTTAACGGAATTCCGCGGAATTTCGAAACAAATTTAAACTTAAACCATACTTTATATTATCAAAAATTTTGGCTGCGCCGCTGAACAAAATCGTAAAGTTGTTTTCAAACATTTAGATTATACAATATTCCTATTAACGCTTACTACATAACCCCATTCTTAGTCGACAAATTCATATGTAGTTTTCTTCTATATGAATGCGGAAACGATCGTATGGATGCTGGTCATGGGACGGCAGCTAGTCCGGGAGAACGCGAAGTGATAAAAATCTACCTCGCGTAGCAGAAATTTGTTTCACCAGTGTGCAATCGATCGTGTTGATGCTGATCACGCCAGCTAGTCTGGGAGAACGTGAAGTGATAAAACTTATGTCTGCATCGAAGAGCACAAAATTATTTAGTGCGGAATCGATCGTGTTGTAGAAGATTATTAAACGAAGCATATTGGTCTTGCGTTGAATTGATTTGAAACACAGTTTTCGTCTTCTTGTTTTCAAAATAACTTCGTTTACAATAAATATTTTGTCGCTTACCAAGGGGTTTCACACGAATTACCTTCTAAACTAATCAACGATTCCTTTCCCGTAGCGCTCAAGAAGATGTAGAGCATCTCGGTCTCTTATAACAATGAGTGTTAAACTAATTTTCCCTCCCTAATCCTAAATTGACTACAGTGTTGACCCGATTTTGTCACTCCCCGATTTTGTCTACCCCCGATTTTATCACGTCCCGATTTTGTCACGTTTTCGACCCGATTTTGTCACCCCAAAAAATTTTGTCATTCTTTTTATATTTGTAAATTAATTTAAAAAAATGAAGAAATTTTTTTTCCAATTTTGTCACATACCCTGTTTTATCACTCCAAAATTCACCAGGGGGGTGATAAAATCGGGATATTACTGTATAAGCACGTGACTAGCATAATTATTGGAAACTCCGAAGCAAGTATACAATAAGAATAACTTTTTTGGATCCTAAGAATATTATTTAATTGGTGAGCTGTGCATATTTGCTGTTTCTCGGCCAATCATGATTAGCAACTACGATGTGTACAGTTAATCAAGCTAATAAGCTCTTTTTGACTATTTGCACAGTATGTAAGGAACAATGCAGATTTGAGGGCATTTCTAGATCTTCGCATGGAATATGCTAAAAAATCCAGAACGAGTTGAAAGATCATTAAAATTGCTGAAAGGTCTTTACTTAAGATTGCTTTCAGCTCATACTGACCATAACAGCTGTTCTCATATGCCAAGGACAAAAAAACAATACCTCAGTTTGTCGAGCTGATTGTATATAAGACTATGGGTCTGTGAATTTCATATCTTCGTTCATTTTAGAAAGGTGCACAGGATTCTTCTAGTGAGCAAATGTATGCTATATATACAGTATATGTAGACGAAGAATAAGAAGGAATACATTTTGGCTGATACGCTCTTTTCAAATGTTGGTCTAGTCAGGCTTGTAAAATGTCATCTGCATGTCTTTTGACTAATTTGTTCATAACTTTTTCCAGAAGCCAAATTTACTTCATATTTTTGGATGTACTCATAACGCTTGAGTAGGGCTATATTTTTGTCCAAGGGTACACTGCTCTAAATATATCATCTGAGGCTAGAGAGTGAAAACTTTCCAAAATGTCACGTGTCATTTGACATAATGTCATTTGAATGACATTTTGCCTCCCACGCCCCAGATTACATATTTACAGCAATGTCTTATTAGACAATGTTGTAGGCACATTTAAGGGCTATAAGTTCGACATACCTCAGGAGCCGATAGCCAACTTCTGAACAAGTTCTGGAAAAAAATATACAAACGAATGCAAATGACATTTTACAACACTGGGTCTAGTACAGGTCTGCCCAACGTACGGCCCGCGGGCCGGATGCGGCCCCCGGCTACATTTTTTGTGGTCCGCAGCATGTAAGAAAAATAAACTCATAATTGGCTCGCAAGCTCTACCTCAATATGTAAGTTTTAAATCAAAGCTCGCGCTGCAAAAATATTAATTTAAATTTGAAACGAAAAATAATATTTTTCATAATTTGAAATGATTGCATAAGCGACCCCAAGACAAGGTTGATGTGGGACAAAGCGTTTTCAATTAAGATCGGTCAAAGTAGTTTATGTTCAAGTTGAACAAAGGAAAGCCGGTTTGCTTAATTTGTTCCGAAAGTTTTGCTACATTGAAGGAATAAAATCTGAATCCAAGCATTCTATGAAATATGATATTTGAAAGGGCCCAGGTAGGAAACAAAAGTTGATAGAATTTCAAAGGTTTCAATTTAAATTTCCATTTATTGATTCAAATTATTGGTACAATGGATTATAAAAGCAACAAACATTTTTCACTCGAGCTTAACGAATAAAATGCAGTACGGGCCAGTTTTCGGTTAGTAAGATTTTGGCTAAACTGACTGATTTTTTTCCCGGACTGAGAACTTGTTAAGGAATGCATTTCGGTTGTTGTTGACATCGTGTCCTAAGGAAACAGCCTCTTTCTGTAGCATAGTTTGCGCAGACGGTGAAGAGTAAAAGTTCTCGCAGAAGATTTGAAAGCTACGTTATATGAAAAAGCCATCAGCTTCATATTCTACTATCTCGCAAGCGATGAAAATACCGTCGTGACAAACATGGCAAACCTGACTGTTTTTATGGTCATTTTTGAATGATGTAGGCAACAAGTAACAAGGAAAACCTGAGGGCTGTTAAGACCTGTGTAAAGGAACTTTTTTTTTCCTTCGAAAACTTAAGTGACCTTACGATTGATAGAGCAGCAGCAATGATAGGAAAGAACAAAGGCGTTGTGACAATTCTGGGCAAGGAAAAGCAATCACATAGGTATAGCGATATTTCCTTGCCTTTCCATATTAACCAAAAGAATCGATATGCGAAAACGATTAATATTCCTCAAGTATTGACGATCGTTATTAAGACAATCAACTTTATCAACGTTAGGAAACTCAACCCCCATCAATTATAAATTATTTTGACCGAAATGAATGCCGAATACGGAGACTTACTGTATTATTGTGAATTTAATTGAATAAGCCTTGCTACCATCCTTGAGAGAAAAACCACTGCCCGAGCTGGATGGTGAGTGGCTTGGCTTTTCTAGCAGATATCGCCAAACTTCTCAATGACTTGAAATCTGGTACATTTCTCTCATCCTGTTGAGGACTGTTCTTGCAAATCTGTTCAATATGCTGGTAAAGTAACGAAATGTACATTTTTTAGCATCCAGTAAACGATGTGAATAGATTAATTAAATGTTTCAATTTATAAAAATACTAGTCGACCCGGCAGACGTTGTCCTGCATAGTAGGCGAAAATGCGCGTTCTGAACTGACTATGCGAAGTTTCGATACGATTCTTAATTTTAGGTTTTCAGGATTTACTCGTGATTTTCGCATGAGAAAATATCATATAAACCAGTCGGAAACGCTAACAGACATATTTGCTGAAGGAATGGAGAAAATCCATCCAGCCGATTTCGAGTTATGCGGATACGAGCACAGACCACTTCATTTTTATTATATAGATTTAACAAGTAATGTACAAAATATTTTCCGGTCCACCAGCAAGTGTGAATTCTAAAAATTGGCCCGTGGCTTGAAAAGGTTGGACATGCCTGGTCTAGTAATATCAATTCTCTATCTGCGTATACGCCTGGCAGATGTGGATACATAATCGAGTATCCCACTAAATATAAAATAATCATTTTCTAATTTTGACTAAGTCAGTACTTAGTCCACGCTAACAAGACAATATGAGGTATGCTTCAGCATAATTACATATTTCTTAAGTGATCTAAGATTTCAAACGAAATCCCACAATTTCTTTACAATGAAATTACAATTATTTTTATTTACTTACTGATATAAATTTGATCAGATTCGGGAGCACACGCTCCACGATGAATTCCTTTGAAGCGGCACAAATGCTGGGGTATTGTTTTATCGCCAATGGTATATACGGCGAGAATGTGGCGATTTATCATAGATTTCCTTTTCTGTTATTGTAACTCTTTTGGTCGCAAAAGAGTTATTGGACTTCGAAGAAGTGAAATCAAAATTGCGTACATAATGTAAAACCAATTTAATAAAAATTCCGCGGAAAAAAAATTAAATTTCGTTTCGTTTCGAAAAATTTCGAATTAAGTGAACCTTGATTTCGTATCGTTTCGAAGTCTCGAAAAAAATCTTTATTTCGTTTCGTTTCGTTTCGAATCAACATAGACATTTTAAATTTCGTTTCGTTTCGTTTCGTTGGGAAAAAGTGTGTTATCGCATACCCTTAGTGCTCGTCGAGCTCTTTAACAGAAAAATGTTAAATATGTACGTTGCAATTTGGCTATTATGTCCCTTTTCCAGTTTACGGCAGTAATGGTCTGTTCGGCCAAATGATATTTTCGGCCAAACAATTTTCAGCTTAGTGGCATTCGGCGAAATGGCCCTTCCCTCATCAGACAGGCTTTTCCAATTTTTTTCATGGTCGTATAGATTGGTTCTTTCTTGAATTCATTTTTCCGAGAAAATTAAAAGAACTTTAAGATTTTATTTATATCTCATCGAAATTTAGTTAAAAATCCTAACAAAATTCTGCAAAAATGCAAACAAGTTAAATTTTGGTTGTTCCAAGTGCCTAGTAAAAAGAAATAAACAGTCACCGTGCAACTACTCGCCGGTTTCTTTCACACAATCAGTTGTGTGGGTAGGGTAGCGGTATAATGGGAAAAAGTAGTTTTGAAAACGAAAAGGAGAAAAAAAACCCAGATTAATCCACCTAGCGGTGATGGTGCCTTTCTCGTTTATTTCGAGTTAGTAATATCTACGCACTTTTGGTATGAAAAAAAGTATTTTGTCCATAACTTTTGAGCCCATAGTCCGATCCGGCAAATTTTCAATAGGAAACAATGGGACAGGATTCTTCGTCGAACGCAACTTGTTGTGAGTAAATCGGATAAGTGCTCAAAAAATGAGCTATACTTTTTAATGTATTTTTATATGAAAAAAAGTATTTTAGCCATAACTTCTAAGCCCATAGTCCGATCGGGTCAATTTTCAATAGGAAACAATGGGACAGGATTCTGCGTCGAATGCAACTCGTTGCAAGCAAATCTGAAAGGTGGGCTAGACTTTTGGCAAACTTTTGCGCACATACACACACATACACACACACAGACATCACCTCGATTCGTCGAGCTGAATCGATCGGTATATAACACTATGGGTCTCCGAGCCTCCTATAAAAAATTTTTTTTGGAGCGAACATATAGCCTTTACGTATACTTTGTATACGAGAAAGGCAAAAAATTCGAAAAATTAACATTTGTTGACGCCCATCAAATCTAAGAAATGGTAAACATGCCGTTTTCGAAAAGGGCCATTTGGTCGAAAATTTCATTTGACCTAACGGGTCACACGGCCAAAAAGTTGGTCGAAAAGGTCACATGGCCGAATATTTTACATGGTCGAAAAGGTCATTTGGCCGAAAAATCATGCGACCAAAAATGCCGCTTGGCCAAAATGGTCGTTTTGCCGTAAAAACCATTTAGTCGAATAGGTGTGGTCGAAAACGACGTGTGGCCGAAATGGTCGTTTGACAGGAAGGTTAATTTGGCCGAAAATTTCATATAGCGGAACGGGTCCTACGCCAGTCATCATTTGGCCGAATAGGCAGGCCATTTCAGGCCATTTGACCGAAAATGTCAAAATTGTCGTTCGGCAAAAAATGTCATTTGGTTGAACTATACGACCGTAAATGTCGTTTGCTAAACAGGACATAGACCAAGAATATCGAATAGTGAATGTAAAAATTGTGATGTGATTAATGACAAGTGCGAAATTCACTTCTCATTTCTCACTCCTCATTCATCACTAGTTGACGGAACACTGGTCGGCTAGTCTGAGGTGCACCTGTAAATCTGGGCCGAAGGAACCTACCCCAACAGAGCTATTTGTTTTAGATCCATCAGAGTACCACATTTCCGTGGTTATGTCGAATCCTTTTGCCAAAGATCGCCTAGGCTCAAGTTGGGTTGGTACCTTTGCTCAACTGTGTCTTGATTGACCAGTCAATGGTTAAAGACTTGGCCTTCCAGCTTCGCTGCCCTACTTGGTGGTCTTCAGCTACCGGGGACGAAGCTTAGAATTGACCATCGCGTTGAGGGCAAAGTTTGCTTAATCCTGCAGAAAGTATGCTTGACATTGTCCTTAGGTACGCTTCAAGAATCCCACTGCCGTGCATCCAATTGTCGCCGCTAGTTTGAATCGGAATGGTAAAATACTTCCTTCTGCTGCACTAAGCAGCAGTTCATGGGAAGAGCTGGAAATTGGCCGGATGGACGTGGTAGAGGAGAGAGTTTTCTTCATTTCATAGATAGATCTGCACGTGATCTCCAATTCAAACAGTAGACAACTATAATTGACAACTATAATTCATAGCGACCGTCTTCTTGCGTTCCAACCCGAAAATTTTCTAGACCGGACCGGGAATCGAACGCAGCCACCTTCAGCATAATCTTGCTCTGTAGGAGAATATCATCTGCATATAATAGAATAAGCACCCCTTTTGGAAGTACGATTACCGATCCCTGCGGTACGCCAGATTCTTCCTGCACCACTTTGAACCTATAGTTTCCCATTAGTACCTAACTCGCACATCTATCTTGAAAGTTCAGCAGAAATTCCAAAATATTTCCATTGATGCCCTATTTCTCAAGTTTTTCCAAGACCTCCGGAGTCCATGGCAGATTGTAAGCTTTCGCCAGGTCAAGGGCTGCAAGCGCTATATGTCCAACGATTTTCAGTGCTTCATCCTGAATCTGGCCATGGGAAGCAAAATGTGTTCCAGTGTCAAAGACTGGTCGGAAAGCGTGCTGTCTGGGATCCAGCTCGTTATTCTCTATCAGGTGATCAATAAGTCTGCGGTTGACCATCCTCTCCATCATCTTTGCCACACATCAAGTCAGCCAATTGGGCGGTTCCGTTATCGGTATCGGTGCATTAAGACGAGACATATGAGAAGTTTGATTAGCATCCCATCAATATTTGGGGTGGTTCCTGTGCGGAAAAGTGTTTAAAAGCTTGTGCAGTAATAATCGCAAAGGGATTACAAATTGGCATGGAACTGTTGTTTCGAATGTTAGTGAAAGAGGAAGGGGAGGGAATGAGTCGCTGGTGCTATCGTGGTTCTTTTTCAACTATGTCTTTAATGTAGTTTTTCATCATTTGTATAAACTATTTTATCGACAGCAAGCTTTTCACCTCGACTTCGGAGTGAGTGATTGAACGTGTTTCGTATCGGACACGGATCCGGATGTTTAGTTCTGTTTTGTGCGATCGAATAAAAAAAACAATTTGTTAGTAATTGAACGTGTTTCGTTCCAAGTATTCCAAGCTCCCGTTTATGGTCCCAAGGAAAAGTCCCTTGGAAAGAGTACCAGAATTTAATATAAAACTGCTGTATGCTTCAGAGCGATCGACTGCCTTAAAACAACAAAGGCGAGGAGTAAATTTGCTTCCTTCCTGAGCAGACAAACCATACACCCCAAACGACAAGGCCCGGTAACTGAGCTTCAGCAAATCGGTCATAGAAGCTGGAAAGGAATACACAAGGAATACACGAACAACACTTTCCATCTGAGCTGTAGATGTAGACGACTCAAAAATCCAAGGCTGTGTAGGCATTGGGGTACCGTGGTGCATTAAAATCCGTACACCTAAGCTCGTCAGTACCGCCATCGGGGGTGACAATAGGTCTGGGGGGGGGTGAGAATGGGCCATCGCTCTTACCGGCAGTATGGAGGTCGTAGCGCAAAATCGTTCAAAAGGGTCTCTTATATTTTGGTCTTCTTGCCCTCAGATGCATTCAATCTATTCTACAAGTATTCAAAGTAATTGAAACAGTGACCCATTTGACCGATTGACACCCTCGACGACGGTATATGGAAAAAGTCTCTAGAAAATACGAATTGAATGCAAATAGAACGTTCGTTGTTGAAACAGGTGACTGAGGGCATCTATTATTTATGTGCTCCACTGTATTGCATTGAAACAACGAAAAATATGATAAAATTACGAATAAAATAAATACCTCCTGTATCGAAATTCGTTCACTGTGGATTTCGAATCATAGGATCATACCCTAGTAACATTTCGTAGTCTTGTAGAGCGAATAATTTCATGACCGTTATAAAACTAAATATGTTACTTGGGATAATCTGTACAGCGATTTTCTATCTAAACATTTAAATTAAAGTAGACCTCTTGACCATATTTTCACTGTAAATAGTTTAATACACACCTTAAGAAGCGATCCTTTCGATTCTTATTCTGCTGAGCTCACTCTATTAATTGCAATTTGCAATTTAAACACAGTTACTTTTGGTATAATTATATCCAATACGCATTTGTTTTTCAATTGTGTTATTTTAATTTCAGAGCCTACTTCCTATTTCAATGACCTTACTCGAGCCTACTGACAAGTATGAGATCAGGATAAGATAAATGATTTTCAAATTAATTCACTGCAACCCCCTTCAATGTAGTGATATCTCACGTATACGGTAAAGATTGTTTCATGAAGAAAATATCAAAGAAAGCTACGCTAGAAGAAGAGAAAGGGGAATGGTGGAGAGAAAGACAAACGAAGACACCGGTATTAAGCAAGGAATCAGTATTGAAAGAACTTCCTTATCTGGCGGTAAAATGTACCAACCTCAGAAGTACCCACCACGTCGAACAGTGTGGTCCAGTATCAATTGGAGCCTAAGCGAAAATATTTACCCTTACGGTCGTTCAAAAATAATGACTACGCTTTAAGGGGGAGGGAGGGGTCTAAAATTCTAAAAAAGTAGTGGACGTTATATTTGAATCATCCTCTATGCTGAATGTCCCGTTCCTCTTAGCTTCCGCTGATGTTTGTGGCATTTCGGATGCTCAGTTCTTTTGAAGACTGTTTCTTATTGAAAAATGGGACATTTGGTGAGAATGTTCCAATTATTTTCACATGCATTATCCAGATGCCTTATAACTCAAATATCATTAAAACTGAATGCGCAGGCACCGTTTTCTGCTATTGTCGCGGATATCATGGTGGGAGTCCCAGGTATTCCAAGCAACACCACTTGTTTCTCAGTGAGTAACAACAACTGTGGTGTGACTTACTAAAGGTCTGAGTTATGCACAACGCGTCGTATTTGGAACTTCTTTGTGACACAAAAAGCGCAAGAGGTGGAGTCTATTTGCAACATCTTGAGGCTACAATGAAAATAAAAACACAAAAGCCAACCGGGAATCGAACCATGGACCTTGAGATTTGTAACCCTTTACTATAACCATCACACCATCAATTCTATTTGGAGATTCTGCTACAAGTGCACTATATAAACAACAAAGTCAGTTGTAACTTCAATGTACCTTATACGGAACATGCAGGGGATTGTCAAAAATAAAATACTGCTCAGCTGAGCTCAAAGTGTTTTGCAACATATCGGAAACATTGTCGTAACAGCAATAAGCCGAAGAGTTATTAATACTGCAACTTATCTATTTTGTTTCTGATATGAAACACATTGAATTCCTAATCACCCAAGAAGTCAGATGCGTGGCATATTGCAACGCCACTTAAACGGAAATGTAACATTGTGTGTTTCTGAAACTGGAAAGTGGCTTTAATGTGACTCGATGTATTGCCAGTGTCTTCAATGCAATTTATTTGGAACAAACAGCTATTTGAAAGATGTTGCGCGTGTTGGGATCCGGTTCGCGCTTTAGTGGCTGTTCTCATTGTACTTCGTTCAATTTACATATTGCTAAAATTAATAACTCTAAGCTGTTTGTTTTCGCTTGTTCGGATTTATTGACTTGAAGAGAAGTTGCCGCTGTTGGCCCTGTTGGCAGGATCAGAGGCGATTACTATTGATTTTTTCGGGGGTGTTCTGGTCTTCTTCGACGTCGCGACGACGAAAGCAATGGAGAAACACAACTTCTTCCTCAGCGGTTAGCAAGGGCGTAATCGAAATTGATCCATAAAAGTTATGGAAATTTAACAGCTCAGAGTCGATTTTCGGAGCAATGATTCGATTTAGAAATTTGATGCCTGGCATTTGCGGAACCATAAGCAGCTATTTACGGTTATGATTGATTTCCTGTGGATGAATTGCCATCAAAAGAGTTAATAACGATCGGAGGAGAGAATTTCACCCTTCCCAGATCAACCTTTTCCACGATTCTACCCTTTTCTGGAGGAAATGCCATGAACAGCATAAATAATAAACCACCAGACACTGGCCGTCTGTTGTTACTACATTTACTGCTGCTGCCGCCGTCACTATCCATAATTCCTGCTTCCCTGAGATGGAGGACTCCGAAAAATTAGCGCAAAGTCCGTGTAACAACGTGGAAAACTTACGTACCCGTTCGGCTTCTGGTTCTGTGGCGCTAGCTGATGTGATGTTTTATTTCATTAATTTTCTCCTCGAGTTCACACTTGGATGGCGGTCATGGGTGTCTCGTTCGGGTCTTTGGGAGGAGGTGGCGCTCTTCGCCCTATGCGGGATTGCAATACAGGCGCACTCATGAGGTAAAGTGGAAGTTTCTTCTTGGAGGTGGGACGAACAACGGCTCGTACGGTCGTATAGTTATTTATTTTTGCTGCAGCGTGAGTGGCTTCTTGAAGAAAATTGGCTGATATTTTCACAAGGCTGGGGAACGATTGTACTAAATGTGTGGGTCTGATTGCGAAAGGGGAAATGAATTAAATCAATTTAGCCCTTGGTGGTTTGACCATGAAGTCTTATACTTGCGGAGAAACGTCGAAGAATGAGATTTCCAGTGTAGAAAATCATATAACAAATCTTACAATTTACGACAAGAATTTTTTAAAGAATCCTTTTTAAATTCACAGACAAAACCAAAGTATGTTAAAGATCATAGCTCAATAAGACAGCGTCTGATTTTCCGAATTTAATAAACGCTCTTAAGAGTAAGATCAAGGGATACTTCAACGTATTTGGCACCATAAGATTTTTAAACAATGGCGATTAAACAAATGAAACAAAAGCATAGGATTATATCTAACTTCAGATCTCACAAAACAGATGAACTTAAACTAATCTCGGAGAGAATCACACATATATACAGATCATGGAATCGATAAAAATCTACACTGAGATGGATTAAACGAATTATCATTCTTAAACAGTTGTTCTTACAATGATGCATTGGATCAAATGATTAAGAGCTATACCTGCACTATTCTGGCTCGGAAAGATGTTGCAATCCAACTACTCGACTCCCACAGCTACAGGTTAGTCAACCCTGGTATAAGATTCCGGCGGAGAAATTCCTATCCCGAAATAGTTGCGAATAACAACAACAACAGCAATAACAACTGAATCCAAATGAGTGCAAACAAATCGAGAAACAATTCTTTCCTGGTCTGAACAAACAGCAACCGCACACCAGCGAATGAAAATGGATAAATCGACGACATCGACACAGGAGTGGTGGTTGTTTGATTACGGTTGTTGGTTAGAGCTCCAGAACCCTTCGCCGTGCAGTCAGTGCCGTGTGTAAGCGATCCGTTCCGCAGCAGCCAGCCAGGCAGGCAGGCAGCAGGCGCGGTCGCAACAGGACAACCACCTATAAATACAGCGAAAGTATGCTTTGTTTTGACACTTTCGAAATTTAGACTATTCCTGCAGTAGCACTTGTAAATGTTCTTCTACACCTATTTCTATCGTTTTCTTTTTGGGGGTCCCATTCGGAATAAATGTGCAAGTTGATATTATCTTGAGCGCATTCCCCATGTGGGAGGATAGGGTTGTCCTGTCCTATCATTTTCAATTGCTGACAATTTACCTATGGGAAATCTTGATTACTTCATCAGGTTTGAAGCAGAAATTGTGGAATCATTTTGGCACCTATCCTCAAGAAAACTGCTCTGCGGTTTGGCGAAATTACTCACCCATGCTGCCAGGCGTCGTCGACCTACGGCGTAGGAATCGAATGGGGGGTTACAGATTTATGATCTCGATCTACTGCAACTAGGACCGGTCGGCGGTGCGGCGCCAACCGACGACGGTTTCGTTCGGCCTGCTGAAGACGCCATCCCGCGAATCGGATAGCACAGTGACTCCTGCTCCTTCGAATCGCATATGTGCCGGGTGAATGCGATTCGTGTACGTATCGCAAATGGGTTTTCAATGTTTTATTATTCCATTTGCAAATAAACGCGTTTTTCCGCTCCCTCGCATTTGCTTTGCCGAGAATGCGGCGCTGATGAACTCTCGTGGACTAGGTTTTTGATGGAATCGGTGGAAGCGAACGGAATTCGGTTGTCGGTATCCTCATCAGGGAAGATGACGCGGAATTGTGGAAATATATTTCAGTAAGAAACAGTGCAGAGAATTTCTCTTCATTTCTGTGAAAATGAGTTCATCAGTTCTTCATTTGTCATGGTATCACCAGTACTAAGAGAGCAACTGGCAGGGAAAAGGGCTGAATGGTGCGACCCTTAGGTCCAACCTATAGGGACCTTTTACAAGCCAAAGGAAAACAAATCACAGTATAGAACGATTAATGAAGCAAATTAGAACTACACAATAAAAAAACATTAAAATTTGTTGAAAGGTAAAAGCTGAACGAAAAAGGGGGACAAAGACATAGATCATGGTTGTTTGGCCGGGTGGCCATCTGTGACTGATCAGTCATCCAGGAATCCAATGGTTGAAACGCACTGTTCTCTGAAATTGAATCGCTGCAGCCAGGAAGAAAACCCAAGCTGAGCGCATAAAATCAATCCATAAAACCAGCACAAAACTAAGATGAAAACTTTTCAGAGCGAAGGATTTCCCCAAAACAAATATATATATTCGGGGCCGACTACGGAGGGTTTCCTTAAATAAAACTGATCAGAACATCATTTAACCAAAAGGTAAAATATCGCAGAAAGCATTGCTCACTCTGAGAACAACAGTTTTCGTGTTCCTGCTACACAGGAGTTGGTCGGTTGTAGTCAATATGAGGAAACGATGTTAGTGAAGTCGGTACGGAAAACCTCTCCAGCTGACCAGGGCATTACGTTACACCTCAAAAAAAAAATCTCTCATAGTTTTCACAGAAAATTCTTTCGAACTCTCACGATGAATTGGTTTCCACATGTTCTTCTGAATTACTACGAAAAATTCGTAGAAGCTTTTACAATTTCCATGGAAGATTCTCAACCGTATGTGCTTTGTGGACTTCATCCTCTCCCAGTCGGGAGCGTTAGACAAGTAGTACTGCGAATGATTTTATCAAATCGCATGCTCCGTAATGGTGCCCTTTTCGTTATGAACGCTTGTGATATAAAAACGATTCGCGTCTGAAGCAAGAAAGGTGTCTTCACAATGCACAGGGGATGTACTAGCTATTCATAACAGGTCACAAAACATCACAAGGACCCCTTATTCGCATTACCTACTCAGGAATAGAAGGTCAGAGCGA